>NW_022145330.1:0-1926 GCF_000002235.5 Strongylocentrotus purpuratus | reverse complement strand
TGACCTCTAGTTGTGTTTGAAATGTTAGTACATGTAGGCCTACAGCTGTTACATAAGTTCAGGGTTCGACTTCAGCGGTGGCCCGCTAGCCTAAGTAGCCGGTTGGCGAGTGAAAAATTATTAGGCTACGGCAAAGATGAAAGGACTGGAAGAAATAAATCATTCAATTCACAAGCAAACCTGTATCACTTTGTGTCTAATTTTAATATTTGTTTATGGTCAAATTATTAAAACACTGACAAGAGTGCCTCATGATACATGTTTTAGGCTACATGTATGCACATTCTTGTTTATAAGACACTCTTTAGTACCGTCCCACACTCTATAAAAAAAAAACACGCGGGCTTGGCTTGTAAAAATAGGGTCTGTTTTAGTAACCCGGCTAGAAAAAATGTTAAGGCGAATTTATTTTTAAAAAAAAACATTTCGTTTTCACTGTACCTTATAAAGCCGCGACATTGGTAAATATAATGGGATAAAGAAAAACAAAAAGTTATGTGGTGTTGACCAAGCATTCAGGGTCGCGATTGGTTACCAACTCCCATATAGGACTCTTCCTGGGTCTCGGATTCCCCGGCCCACCACACCTCCTTCCCTATCCATCCATGTAACCCCGGAGGGCCAAGCACCGTTAGGGAGGAAACGAGGGACACCCTATGCCTTGCTGCCGAGACAGCAAAAGAGCCCCGTACCTATGAGTAGATGCATAACCTGGACTTCGCAGACAGTCCCAGCCGGTGACTTAACTGATTGAGCTAGGTCGGTTGGTATTTGACGACGGGAAATTAAGACTCTAAGTAAATGATTGAGCGCGTGTATTGAAAACCAAAAAATGCACCGCGGTCCGTTTCGAACCCCGGACCCCGCGGTCTGTGGACGATGACTCGTACCACTAGCTGTTGTACATACAGTCTTCATACTCAGAGTCTTATATATAGTTGGAAACACTTAGAGGATTGTCAGCTCCAGTCTGCGCTTTGCCTTCATACATGCATGTAAAAAAGAACCCTCTAAACTTCGAAACTCCCGTCATAAACAAATGATTTAAATGTCTTGTAAAAAAAACGAACCTGTTTCATGAACATGCACTTTGGCTGAAATTAGTATTCGTATATGCCGTACATTCGCCGTATTTTTCCCCCGCAAAGTATCGGTCTATTCCAATACCTTATACTCTTCAATCCATTAATTTTGTTTCTCGGAATTTCGATGTACATCACTCTACTAGGCAAGCTATTCATCTCCATCCGTCATTTACTGCTTCTTTTGCTTCAAAAATACGAGGGAACCGAGTGATAGTACTCTCCACTGATCCCTGAAGAATTTTCTAAATTTTTACAAATCTATTTTGCTGAATGTTTAACTTGATATATCTTACTATAGTTTTCATATCTTCATAGGTTTATTTTCTTCCGCATTACGATCGCTGACTTTTTATATACCTAAACGTGGATATGATGACCTTTTTATTTCTTGAAACAAATTTTCCCCGTTTTTCGCAGCTTTGTGTAATAGCGAGTTGACAAACTCAAGTTTTATAAAGTGGAGAACATGCATATTGAACTTGCTGGAATTTTACTCACTGAGTAAAAAAGAAGAAGAAAGGATGGGTAATTGGTAATTTCTTTTTTTGAGAGGGGGTGGGGGGGGGCATTGCCCCCGTGGCCCCCGCCCGGATCCGCCGTTGCGTGTGTATGTCCCTTTTCACTGTGGCTCTTCATTGACAGAGCCAAGGTTTTTACCAATTTTTTTTTCAGTGTGACGTCGCAAAAAAGGCAGCCATGTTACGTACAGCATTAAATTTCAGCCACCATGCAATGATGCCATGAAGAGTCCTAGTGCCCCCTTGCTTTTCATATCGAATTTGGGGCGGAACATTTTGGACACCACTTTTTCGGGAACAAAATAATGTTTGGCCCACCCGAA
>NW_022145329.1:0-1929 GCF_000002235.5 Strongylocentrotus purpuratus | reverse complement strand
AAGTTCTACTGGAAGCTGAAAAACCTGATATTTTGATTTGTACTGAGACGTGGCTAAATGCGGATATGAAGAACTGTGAATCTTTCCTGATCACTACCAAATCTTCCGTAAAGATCGCGTCGATGGTTATGGCGGAGTTATGATCGCAGTCAAAAACATGACTGCCCAGATCTTAGACGAACTCTAAGTTAACGCCGAATTATTATGGATCAAACTTGATCTAGGAAAAAACGTGGTTAGATACGTCGGTGTATACTATAATCCGAACTCCTCCACAGAATCACTTGATTGAGCTTGACAGGTCAATCTCCAAACTTCACTCCAACTACGGCAGTAAACTGTTCTGTTTGGTTAGGAGGTGATTTTAACATGAGAGATATTGACTGGAAAAACATCACAGTCAAACCTGGTAGCAATATTTCTACCCAGTGTCATCTTCTTTTGGACATCACAGACCAAATTTCACATTACTCAGACGGTGAAAATCCCCACACGTCGGGACAAGACCTTGGAATTATTCTTTACTACCACCCCACTCTTGTGACTCATGTGAGGAACTCTACCAAAGTTGGGTGATCATAAAGTAGTTGAAAGCTTATATGATGTAAAACCATGTAGAAAAGCTCCCCACCGAAGCGAAAGATCTTCCAGTACCAAAGGAGATTTTATACTCATTTGTATAGCGGTGTCTATCTAGACAATGCTTAGTTTCCTTTGGGAAAAACCATGATTATTAATAATAATAATTAATAGGCATTTGTATAGCGGTGTCTATCTAGACAATGCTATTCCGGAGGCGCACAAGAAAATAGAAAGAATGAGAAAGTTCGGATGAGAGTCATAGTGCCAAGTACAGGTATTGTTAAAAAAGATAAGATTTCAGCTTGGTTTTATAGGTCTCCAAGGAAGTTATAATTCTCAAATTAAATGGTAAATTATTCCAAAGACAAGGTGCTGCAGATGAAAAAGCCCTTTCACCACAGGCTCCTTGTGTCTTTGGGATGATCTTAAGAAGACGCTGGTGTGATGATCGATAACTTAAAACCAACAATCTGTTTCAAGAAATTGGATCAACCTCACTGAGCACATTATGACTTTGATGAACAAGCATATCCCCACAAAGATGACTTCAAAGCAGACACAACTTACCCTGTGTTTAATGGCAGAATTAGACGAATGGAGACGCAAACTTCAGAAACTGTATAACAAACAAAAAAGGACCCAACTTAAAAGCGATGAACTAGCCTTCAAAGTCCACAGGAACTAACTATAAAAAAGAAGCTTCGACATGCTCAAGGCGACTATATTAAAAACACTATGTCTGAAAACTTGCACCAAAACACCAAAACAATTTTGGAAAATTGTTTAAATCAAAACGTATTTACAACGAGGTGTCCCTCCATTGTCTACCAACGCGGGAATACAACTGACGACAGCCAAGAAAAAGCAGAAATTTGAATAGCTACTTCAAATTAGTCTATACACAAGAGGACCTTGAAAATATCCCTGATATGTCTGGAGATCCCCATCCGGAAATGCCATCCATCACAATCACACCAGAAGGTGTGAAAAAGCTTCTGTCCAACTTAAAACCTAATAAAGCATCTGGGCCTGATCAATTGCCAGCTAGATTCCTCAAAGAGTGTGCCAAGGAGCTAGCTCCCATTTTATCAGCAATCTTTAACTAAAGCCTTAACTCAGGTGATCTTCCGTCTGACTGGCTTATGTGTCCCACATCACACCTATCTTCAAAAAAGGCAACAAAAACTCACCCGGCAACTATAGACCGATCGCACTAACCTCAATCTGCTGTAAGATTTTAGAACATTATCCTTACTAGCAACATCATGTCACATTTAGACCGACTTTATATTCTTGTGGACTCTCAACACGGTTTTCGTTAAAAGGAGGGGGTGTGATACTCAACTA
>NW_022145328.1:0-1939 GCF_000002235.5 Strongylocentrotus purpuratus | reverse complement strand
GCGTATTTACAGATTCGGGATATTTTGGGTTTCACGAACTGACATCCTCCACAGTGCGACACTTTTAGAGTGCACCCATGCATTTTGGGTTTCACGAACTGACACCGATCTTAATTTTACCAATTAAATCCCTTTTTAATGAAAAATTTGTACATGTATAATCACACAAGTACACGGATAGATGTATTGCCGCATCATGCTTGGGGTGTCAGTTCGTGAAAACAAAAATTGTACAAATATGGCCTTGTTGCCTCTAAAAGTGCCGCTCTGTGGCGGATGTCAGTTCGTAAAACCCAAAATATCCCGGTTCTGTAACACGCGCGCTTACAGCGCACACACGGGTGCGAGAGTGTTGTTCGTAGTGATGATGACAATCTGTACCTGATTTCACGACACTTATTGTAACCTACGATGCATCGTTGTATCCCTAGGATGACGCATCCTGTGATTCATTTTACAAATATGCTGTAAGTGCGACACGTCGTAGTGTATTCAAAGGACAAACGGTGACTGCATGTACATTACATGTATTTTCATGTTATGTATTTATTCAAAGAACAGTAAATAGTCGTCGAAAAGTCAACAAGAGTCGTCAATTGTACTTGTTAAAACTTTTCTAAATATTTAACAAAATTGACGATGTATGATGCATTCACACTGGAAAAAAACTTCACAGTGGACTGTGTTTGCATCAATTGCGAAGTGATGTAGTGCTTTGTAAATCTGGTGCAGGTCATCCAGGTACGTGTACACGTACATTTGTGAAAATTTAATAAAGCGAAAATTGAAACCTGAAATTTCCATCACCACCACTCATGAAATAGTGCAGTTGAACTGCAAGCTCCTTTCTCCAACAAAATATTAATAATAAATAAATATAAAAAAACCTTTACTGTCTTCAGGTGTGAGGGTATGCTTAAATCCATTTGCCCTTTCATAAAGTTGAATTTTTGAATCACTTTCTTGAATCTACTGCAACTACCCTATTTAATTTTTCAGACTTCATAGTTTTATCACTTGCCAAACCTGATTTCACAAGTTGAGTTCATGCATGCATTACATGTGCACTTTTATTTACTTGTAAAATATGGCTGTTGTGAAGTTTCACTTCTGCAAATGAAACTTTTTTTTTTAAATGATATGGATTGGTTGTGAAATAAGAATGCGTTTATTGCCAAACAAAAACCTGTTTGTTATTGTTTTGTTTAAGCTATAGATCCCATTAATTGTCAGCAACTTCCCCCAGAATATTAAGAGGATAGAGTGTCTCATACTGATGTCAAATTCATGCTTGGTTTTGGATTGTGCTGCTTTAATATGCTGTACAATTTACAACACTCACTCACTGTACATGTACAACACTAAACATTTGTGAATTTCGGATTGTGAGTTTATTTGTCCACAGTGAGTGTTTTCATCTAAAGAAAGATGGTTCTTTATTTCTATGTAATCTGTTTTGCTTGTATGTATTTTTAAATTTTATTCAATGTCTTGCGATTGTCCGTAAAATCTAATTCTACCTCCATGGTTTTACGTACACATGTACATGTACATGTGTACACGTTGTACGGCGCTTTTGTGTACACAACACACGCGGCGCTAGCCAGTTGGTACCCGCGCGCCAGTTTGCATGTATTAGTGGGATACTAGATCGTGAACCAGCGATGCAGCAGCCCAAATTCTCTGCGAAGCTTTGGAATTGTAGTCTGACTTTCAACGTCTATATTTTATTTTAAAATGTCGACCCGACCAAGAAAATATGATTTGGCTATTTTCATAACTGAATATCGTACCAACATAAAGATTTCTTCTGAAAAACTGCGTTTTCGCTTTCTTGAAGGGCTTTTAAAAGTCTTCGATACGCGAATAAATTCATCCCGCATTGCAAAAATGTTGGCGAAAATTCCCCTAAAACACACCTTGGCATATAAATTATACC
>NW_022145327.1:0-1943 GCF_000002235.5 Strongylocentrotus purpuratus | reverse complement strand
CCGTAAAGATTTTGTATGCGAATTGACCCCCAAATCGCGAGGGGCCCGTCAGGGTAACGTCCGGAGCCCGTAAGGAACCCGTAACATACCTACGGCACTTAACGGGCTTTCTACGGCCTAACGGTCAGATAAAAAACGCCGGGAGAATTGGGAGCAGCCAACTCAGCACCACGGCGCCCGTTACGGCTTAAAAAACTGTCCGGCCGCCCGTCGGATCTTTACGGCTGCCAGCCGGGTTATGGGCCGAAAATTCCCAAAATGTCTGTTTTTACTCGCTGCACGGGCCCCGGAGTGTATTATGTGAAAGCCCCATTATGCCTAGGTCACATATAAACCGGGCCCCGTACGATTTTCCCTACCCAGCGGCTTGCCATGGATTTAGAGGCCGTACGGGAACCTTCCGAATTTCTTTTCTACGCATGTGTGGTCACATATTCTGCGGCGCCCGGGAGGGTGCCCGTGGAAAATTGGACAAGTAAAATGCAAGGCGCCCGTTTAGGATGCCGGCCGGTACGCTTACGGGCTCTGTACGAAAAGCAGGTGCACCCGTGGCTCCTGAGGTATCCGCCGGGCCTGGCCGGGGTCCTCAAGGCGCCCGGTCGGGGTCCCCTCTAGGCGCCGGCCGGGTCTCCCGTGCGGTGCACTGAACTATGTGTCCTCTGACATCCGCACTCCTGTATTTAATGCTGCGTTGTACATTTTGAGATGCAGCCGTGAGGGGCCCGCACGGGCAATATTATTTCGAATTTCCCCCAGACGGCAGACGCCCGGTGTTGTGCATATGGCTCTTGAGGGGCCTGTGAGGCAATCGTAGGGTACACGTACGGCACCCTTTAGCACCGCAATGTGCCCGTAAAGATTTTTCATGAGAATTGATCCCCCAAAATCGTAAGGGGCCCATCCGGACATCGTTCTGGAGCCCGCACGGGACCCTTCACATGCTTTTTACGACCAACGGTCAGATAAAAACGCGGGGGAATGGGAGCAGCGACTCAGCACCACGGTGCCCGTACGGCTTCAAAAACTGTCCCGGCGCCCGTAGGATCTTTATGGTTGCCGGCCGAACACCGGTCGAAAATTCCCAAATGTCTGTTTTTACTCGCCGTACGGGTCCGGAGTGTTTATGTGAAAGCCCCATTAGGGTGCCGGTGCTCCCAATGGCTCCCGATGCCCGGCGGGGTCCTCAAGGCGCCCGGCTGGTGTGCTTGCGGTGCACTGAACTATTTGTCCTCTGACATCCGCACCTCCATTGAGAATTAACAGAAAAAATCGTGAGGGGCCCGTCCGGGCAGCGATTAATTTTCCGTTACCACTTATGCCTGGATTACATTTGGCCTGCAATTAGTCTATGGAGCCCGTATCCTCGCTCGTATCCCCTTTTCCGTGCGGCCTCTGTGCAGTGGCAGGAGGCGGCCGTGAGATTTTTAGTACGGATTCTCGGGGTCCGCAGCCTTACGACTATGTTTCGCGATAAGTTAAAAAATTAAAAAAAATCGTAAGCCGTAGCCCGTATACATGCCGTAGGTGGCATTTGCACTATCCCCGCACGGGCATCGCCCGGAAGCCTCGCACTGATTGTGCCAGCAAACGTACAATTTTTCGGTTGAACATGGGGGAAGAAAATCGTACGGAGATTGTAGACTCATGGGGCATTCGCACGGCAATTGCACAGCTATCGCAAGTGTTGCTGTACGGTCACCGCGCCTTCTCCGTGAATCCTTGCACGGAAGCTGCACGGGTCTGTATGATTTCCTGCGGAGGCTGTGGAGACTGCACGGCTACTGCATGCAAATTGCACGAATTTCGTACAATCTCCGAGCAGCCTCTGTACGGATTTGCCCGGCCTGCCCCCTAGGGCCATTACAAAAATGGCACGATGTTCGTAGAATGTAAACACAAACATCGTAGCCCGTAGCCTCCTACGATGTCTACGAAAAATCGTA
>NW_022145326.1:0-57626 GCF_000002235.5 Strongylocentrotus purpuratus | reverse complement strand
GATGATTTTTCAAATTTTCGAGGGCACCAAACAAAAAAATAGTGATCTCTGACCCCCCCCCCCCCTCCCCCCTTCCCCCTCTACCACTGAGTGAAATATGGCCGGCACGATTTTTTTTTATTTCAGCACATAAATTTACAAATTGATTTCAAGTTTGGGCCCCCCTAAGAAATCCTGAATCCGCGCCGATACCCACCCCCCCCCCAATAAAATCCCAAGGCTCCCTGTAGTTTTTTTCTTAACATTGCTCCCCCCCCCCGCCCAAAAGGTCCCATATTTTCTCATTGTTTTACATCAACAACACAACAACAATAATATTTATTATAAAACTCCAAAATTTAGTTTGTTTTTATAAATAATAATATCTGCCCCGGCAAAATATTTGAAATAAGTATGTAGATTAAGATCATCAGACTTTATTACACTGATGAGGTGTATTGGGTTCTCTTCACTTGTCTCTTTCTGGCTCTCTTTCTCTTTCTCTCTCTCTCTCTCTCTCTCTCATTGGGACTGAAAAAGTATTGAATGTAATAATGTTTGATAAATAGATAAAACAGGATTCCTGGCCTTCTTGTACTCGTAAATATAATACTTTACCTTGCTTACAAGTTAATTGCAAGCTCATTGTATAGATCAATTAAGAGAATAGCAATAAAATGGACTTTGAGTGAGATCAAATGGGTTTGACATCAGTTTTTCTTTTTCAAAGATTAAAAAAAAGCAACAGCTGGGTGTCGAACCCGATACCTTCCAGTTACCAGGCGATTGCCTACCCACTAGACTAAAGTGTCACATTGCTAATCTCCCATGTTTTTTTCTTCATACTTATACTTATTGTTGTAGATGTAGCAAAAAAAAAAAAACGCAACAGCTGGGGTCGAACCCGATACCTTCCAGTTACCAGGCGATTGCCTACCCACTAGACTAAAGTGTCACATTGCTAATCTCCATGTTTTTTTCATACTTATACTTATTGTTGTAGATGTAGCAAAAGAAAAAAACGCAACAGCTGGGGGTCGAACCCGATACCTTCCAGTTATCAGACGATTGCCTACCCACTAGACTAAAGTGTCACATTGCTAATCTTCATGTATTCTTCATACTTACACTAATTGTTGTAGATGTAGCAAAAGATGTTTTCTGACTAATTCAGAGAGTCGCTTGTTAAAGAAAGAGTATTACATGTATTTTTTCTTTGTTGAGGGGGGGGGGTGTCCCCTTTAAAAAAGAGATGACAAGTCAATATTATGGAGTGAAGAAAAAAAAAAATAACATGGGTTTATATAAAGGAGAAACTGAGACTCGAACCGAGTACATTGCATTGTGAAGTGATCACTTTTATCCACAAGACCATTTTGCCTCACCGTGATAACTGGTTCGCTTTTTGTTGTTAACACTTTCTGCATGCTAATGACTTTACAAAATGTGCCGATTTACTGATTTGACGCTTTCGGGATGCATTATTATCATCATTTTTGTAGTCCGATGTTGTCAAGATTGCCCGTATTTTTTTTCTTTCAGTTACTGATATTACTGATATAATAGTGAGGTTTATGTTTATTTCATTTAATTTGCAAACTGCTGACTTAAACTTAAAGTGATATGACAAGAGGCCACTGCCCTCACATAGTATAATGAATAGAACACGGTCTATTCAATTCAGTATATGCTACGAATTCTATAACAGGGCACCAATGAATAGGGAAGCTTGGCTATTCGATTCTGTTTTCAATAGCTTGCACCTGCAATTTTTGAATAGTTACGTAACAAACTACTCAGCTCTTTCTGACATGGCATCAATAATATTAGTGAATTGAAAACAAAACTGACCCTCCCTTCATTGAGTGACTTTGTTTGGTCAAATGCGAGGATTACCAAAGAGGAGGTAATAATAGCATTCCTGACATTGCAACAATGACCGCGTTATTTTGATGCATTGTCCCTAAACCTACCGAAGAGGCTCTTTGTCCTTGTCTGGGAGGACAAGCACTTTAGACTGGGGCTGTAGTCTGATTTCAAGAAAGGAAAACAATTTCGGGACAGTTCAAAATAATGCTTGGAAATGGAAATTCAAATGATACCGTTTTAAAAACCAGAAAGATATGGTTGAGGACAAGAAGCAGGATGTAATTCATTGCTCGGCAATCTTGACTGTATTTAAAACAGAGCATCCAATATACCTGATATTTAATAGTACTGTACAATGTCAATTAAATAAAATAACTAAATAAACAAACAAATAATGGACCTCTTTAGCCAAGACTGTGGATTTTTATTGTTGAGCACTAAATGATTCTGCTCGGTCATACAGGCTAGGTGGGGGAATGCTTTCAATAGACTTAAATTTGAAAGGCCCTTTGTATCACTTCGTGCAAAATGACATAGGGCACTTCTAATAAATTTATACGAGAAGTAAAAACCCTGTTCATCATTATTTTCGTGTTGCAAAGTTGTTTACAGACTGAAAAAGGGATAGTACGGGACTGTAGAGAGTGAATAAAACTAGGAAATTATAATTGCAAATGTAAAACAACGTTGTAAACCTAGCAATAAGAGGCTCTTGAATGCAGTTTTTAAATGGACATGGCTTTGGGGCTACCCGCTACCGCCGCCAGGCTACGCTGTCGATTGCCAGCTAGCTGTCGATTGCCAGCTAGCTGTCGATTGCCAGCTAGCTGTCGATTGCCAGCTAGCTGTCGATTGCCAGCTAGCTGTCGATGCCAGCTAGCTGTCGATTGCCAGCTAGCTGTCGATTGCCAGCTAGCTGTCGATTGCCAGCTAGCTGTCGATTGCCAGCTAGCTGTCGATTGCCAGCTAGCTGTCGATTGCCAGCTAGCTGTCTAGATGGGACCCCCCTGGCGAATAATGTGGGGAGGGGGGGGGGTGATTTTTCAAATTTTCGAGGGCCAAACAAAAAAATAGTGCTCTCTACCCCCCCCCCCCCCCCCCCTTCCCCCTCTACCACTGAGTGAAATATCGGCCGGCACGATTTTTTTTTATTTCAGCACATTAAATTTCAAATTGATTTCAAGTTTGGGCCCCCCTAAGAAATCCTGAATCCGCGCCGATACCCACCCCCCCCCCAATAAAAATCCCAAGGCTCCCCTGTAGTTTTTTTCTACATTGCTCCCCCCCCCCCGCAAAAGGTCCCTATTTTCTCATTGTTTTACATCAACAACAACAACAACAATAATATTTATTATAAAACTCCAAAATTGGTTTGTTTTTATAAATAATAATATCTGCCGGCAAAATATTTGAAATAAGTATGTAGATTAAGATCATCAGACTTTATTACACTGATGAGGTGTATTGGGTTCTCTTCACTTGTCTCTTTCTGGCTCTTTCTCTTTCTCTCTCTCTCTCTCTCTCTCTCATTGGGACTGAAAAAGTATTGAATGTAATAATGTTTGATAAATAGATAAAACAGGATTCCTGTCCTTCTTGTACTTCGTAAATATAATACTTTACCTTGCTTACAAGTTAATTGCAAGCTCATTGTATAGATCAATTAAGAGAATAGCAATAAATATGGACTTTGAGTGAGATCAAAATGGGTTTGACATCAGTTTTTCTTTCAAAGATTAAAAAAAAGCAACAGCTGGGTGTCGAACCCGATACCTTCCAGTTACCAGGCGATTGCCTACCCACTAGACTAAAGTGTCACATTGCTAATCTCCATGTTTTTTTCTTCATACTTATACTTATTGTTGTAGATGTAGCAAAAGAAAAAAACGCAACAGCTGGGGGTCGAACCCGATACCTTCCAGTTACCAGGCGATTGCCTACCCACTAGACTAAAGTGTCACATTGCTAATCTCCATGTTTTTTTTTCATACTTATACTTATTGTTGTAGATGTAGCAAAAGAAAAAAAACGCAACAGCTGGGGGTCGAACCCGATACCTTCCAGTTATCAGACGATTGCCTACCCACTAGACTAAAGTGTCACATTGCTAATCTTCATGTATTCTTCATACTTACACTAATTGTTGTAGATGTAGCAAAAGATGTTTTCTGACTAATTCAGAGAGTCGCTTGTTAAAGAAAGAGTATTACATGCTATTTTTTCTTTGTTGGGGGGGGGGTGTCCCCTTTAAAAAAGAGATGACAAGTCAATATTATGGAGTGAAGAAAAAAAAATAACATGGGTTTATATAAAGGAGAAACTGAGACTCGAACCGAGTACATTGCATTGTGAAGTGATCACTTTTATCCACAAGACCATTTTGCCTCACCGTGATAACTGGTTCGCTTTTTGTTGTTAACACTTTCTGCATGCTAATGACTTTACAAATGTGCCGATTTACTGATTTGACGCTTTCGGGATGCATTATTATCATCATTTTTGTAGTCCGATGTTGTCAAGATTGCCCGTATTTTTTTTCTTTCAGTTACTGATATTACTGATATAATAGTGAGGTTTTATGTTTATTTCATTTAATTTGCAAACTGCTGACTTAAACTTAAAGTGATATGACAAGAGGCCACTGCCCTCACATAGTATAATGAATAGAACACGGGTCTATTCAATTCAGTATATGCTACGAATTCTATAACAGGGCACCAATGAATAGGGAAGCTTGGCTATTCGATTCTGTTTTCAATAGCTTGCACCTGCAATTTTTGAATAGTTATGTAACAAACTACTCAGCTCTTTCTGACATGGCATCAATAATATTAGTGAATTGAAAACAAACCTGACCCTCCCTTCATTGAGTGACTTTTGTTTGGTCAAATGCGAGGATTACCAAAGAGGAGGTAATAATAGCATTCCTGACATTGCAACAATGACCGCGTTATTTTGATGCATTGTCCCTAAACCTACCGAAGAGGCTCTTTGTCCTTGTCTGGGAGGACAAGCACTTTAGACTGGGGCTGTAGTCTGATTTCAAGAAAGGAAAACAATTTCGGGACAGTTCAAAATAATGCTTGGAAATGGAAATTCAAATGATACCGTTTTAAAAACCAGAAAGATATGGTTTGAGGACAAGAAGCAGGATGTAATTCATTGCTCGGCAATCTTGACTGTATTTAAAACAGAGCATCCAATATACCTGATATTTAATAGTACTGTACAATGTCAATTAAATAAAATAACTAAATAAACAAACAAATAATGGACCTCTTTAGCCAAGACTGTGGATTTTTATTGTTGAGCACTAAATGATTCTGCTCGGTCATACAGGCTAGGTGGGGGAATGCTTTCAATAGACTTAAATTTGAAAGGCCCTTTGTATCACTTCGTGCAAAATGACATAGGGCACTTCTAATAAATTTATACGAGAAGTAAAACCCTGTTCATCATTGTTTTCGTGTTGCAAAGTTGTTTACAGACTGAAAAAGGGATAGTACGGGACTGTAGAGAGTGAATAAAACTAGGAAATTATAATTGCAAATGTAAAACAACGTTGTAAACCTAGCAATAAGAGGCTCTTGAATGCAGTTTTTAAATGGACATGGCTTTGGGGCTACCCGCTACCGCCGCCAGGCTACGCTGTCGATTGCCAGCTAGCTGTCGATTGCCAGCTAGCTGTCGATTGCCAGCTAGCTGTCGATTGCCAGCTAGCTGTCGATTGCCAGCTAGCTGTCGATTGCCAGCTAGCTGTCGATTGCCAGCTAGCTGTCGATTGCCAGCTAGCTGTCGATTGCCAGCTAGCTGTCGATTGCCAGCTAGCTGTCGATTGCCAGCTAGCTGTCGATTGCCAGCTAGCTGTCGATTGCCAGCTAGCTGTCTAGATGGGACCCCCCTGGCGAATAATGTGGGGAGGGGGGGGGGGGTGATTTTTCAAATTTTCGAGGGCAAACAAAAAAATAGTGCTCTCTACCCCCCCCCCCCCCCCCCCCCTTCCCCCTCTACCACTGAGTGAAATATCGGCCGGCACGATTTTTTTTTATTTCAGCACATTAAATTTCAAATTGATTTCAAGTTGGGCCCCCCTAAGAAATCCTGAATCCGCGCCGATACCCACCCCCCCCAATAAAAATCCCAAGGCTCCCATGTAGTTTTTTTCTACATTGCTCCCCCCCCCCGCAAAAGGTCCCTATTTTCTCATTGTTTTACATCAACAACAACAACAACAATAATATTTATTATAAAACTCCAAAATTGGTTTGTTTTTATAAATAATAATATCTGCCCGGCAAAATATTTGAAATAAGTATGTAGATTAAGATCATCAGACTTTATTACACTGATGAGGTGTATTGGGTTCTCTTCACTTGTCTCTTTCTGGCTCTCTTTCTCTTTCTCTCTCTCTCTCTCTCTCTCATTGGGACTGAAAAAGTATTGAATGTAATAATGTTTGATAAATAGATAAAACAGGATTCCTGTCCTTCTTGTACTTCGTAAATATAATACTTTACCTTGCTTACAAGTTAATTGCAAGCTCATTGTATAGATCAATTAAGAGAATAGCAATAAATATGGACTTTGAGTGAGATCAAAATGGGTTTGACATCAGTTTTTCTTTTTCAAAGATTAAAAAAAAAGCAACAGCTGGGTGTCGAACCCGATACCTTCCAGTTACCAGGCGATTGCCTACCCACTAGACTAAAGTGTCACATTGCTAATCTCCATGTTTTTTTCTTCATACTTATACTTATTGTTGTAGATGTAGCAAAAGAAAAAAACGCAACAGCTGGGGGTCGAACCCGATACCTTCCAGTTACCAGGCGATTGCCTACCCACTAGACTAAAGTGTCACATTGCTAATCTCCATGTTTTTTTTCATACTTATACTTATTGTTGTAGATGTAGCAAAAGAAAAAACGCAACAGCTGGGGGTCGAACCCGATACCTTCCAGTTATCAGACGATTGCCTACCCACTAGACTAAAGTGTCACATTGCTAATCTTCATGTATTCTTCATACTTACACTAATTGTTGTAGATGTAGCAAAAGATGTTTTCTGACTAATTCAGAGAGTCGCTTGTTAAAGAAAGAGTATTACATGCTATTTTTTCTTTGTTGAGGGGGGGGGGTGTCCCCTTTAAAAAAGAGATGACAAGTCAATATTATGGAGTGAAGAAAAAAAAATAACATGGGTTTATATAAAGGAGAAACTGAGACTCGAACCGAGTACATTGCATTGTGAAGTGATCACTTTTATCCACAAGACCATTTTGCCTCACCGTGATAACTGGTTCGCTTTTTGTTGTTAACACTTTCTGCATGCTAATGACTTTACAAAATGTGCCGATTTACTGATTTGACGCTTTCGGGATGCATTATTATCATCATTTTTGTAGTCCGATGTTGTCAAGATTGCCCGTATTTTTTTTCTTTCAGTTACTGATATTACTGATATAATAGTGAGGTTTTATGTTTATTTCATTTAATTTGCAAACTGCTGACTTAAACTTAAAGTGATATGACAAGAGGCCACTGCCCTCACATAGTATAATGAATAGAACACGGGTCTATTCAATTCAGTATATGCTACGAATTCTATAACAGGGCACCAATGAATAGGGAAGCTTGGCTATTCGATTCTGTTTTCAATAGCTTGCACCTGCAATTTTTGAATAGTTATGTAACAAACTACTCAGCTCTTTCTGACATGGCATCAATAATATTAGTGAATTGAAAACAAACCTGACCCTCCCTTCATTGAGTGACTTTTGTTTGGTCAAATGCGAGGATTACCAAAGAGGAGGTAATAATAGCATTCCTGACATTGCAACAATGACCGCGTTATTTTGATGCATTGTCCCTAAACCTACCGAAGAGGCTCTTTGTCCTTGTCTGGGAGGACAAGCACTTTAGACTGGGGCTGTAGTCTGATTTCAAGAAAGGAAAACAATTTCGGGACAGTTCAAAATAATGCTTGGAAATGGAAATTCAAATGATACCGTTTTAAAAACCAGAAAGATATGGTTTGAGGACAAGAAGCAGGATGTAATTCATTGCTCGGCAATCTTGACTGTATTTAAAACAGAGCATCCAATATACCTGATATTTAATAGTACTGTACAATGTCAATTAAATAAAATAACTAAATAAACAAACAAATAATGGACCTCTTTAGCCAAGACTGTGGATTTTTATTGTTGAGCACTAAATGATTCTGCTCGGTCATACAGGCTAGGTGGGGGAATGCTTTCAATAGACTTAAATTTGAAAGGCCCTTTGTATCACTTCGTGCAAAATGACATAGGGCACTTCTAATAAATTTATACGAGAAGTAAAACCCTGTTCATCATTGTTTTCGTGTTGCAAAGTTGTTTACAGACTGAAAAAGGGATAGTACGGGACTGTAGAGAGTGAATAAACTAGGAAATTATAATTGCAAATGTAAAACAACGTTGTAAACCTAGCAATAAGAGGCTCTTGAATGCAGTTTTTAAATGGACATGGCTTTGGGGTTACCCGCTACCGCCGCCAGGCTACGCTGTCGATTGCCAGCTAGCTGTCGATTGCCAGCTAGCTGTCGATTGCCAGCTAGCTGTCGATTGCCAGCTAGCTGTCTAGATGGGACCCCCCTGGCGAATAATGTGGGGAGGGGGGGGGGGGGGGGTGTGATTTTTCAAATTTTCGAGGGCCAAACAAAAAAATAGTGCTCTCTACCCCCCCCCCCCCCCCCCCCCTCCCCTTCCCCCTCTACCACTGAGTGAAATATCGGCCGGCACGATTTTTTTTTATTTCAGCACATTAAATTTCAAATTGATTTCAAGTTTGGGCCCCCCTAAGAAATCCTGAATCCGCGCCGATACCCACCCCCCCCCCCCCCCAATAAAAATCCCAAGGCTCCCCTGTAGTTTTTTTCTACATTGCTCCCCCCCCCCGCAAAAGGTCCCTATTTTCTCATTGTTTTACATCAACAACAACAACAACAATAATATTTATTTATAAAACTCCAAAATTGTTTGTTTTTATAAATAATAATATCTGCCCGGCAAAATATTGAAATAAGTATGTAGATTAAGATCATCAGACTTTATTACACTGATGAGGTGTATTGGGTTCTCTTCACTTGTCTCTTTCTGGCTCTCTTTCTCTTTCTCTCTCTCTCTCTCTCTCTCTCATTGGGACTGAAAAAGTATTGAATGTAATAATGTTTGATAAATAGATAAAACAGGATTCCTGTCCTTCTTGTACTCGTAAATATAATACTTTACCTTGCTTACAAGTTAATTGCAAGCTCATTGTATAGATCAATTAAGAGAATAGCAATAAATATGGACTTTGAGTGAGATCAAAATGGGTTTGACATCAGTTTTTCTTTTTCAAAGATTAAAAAAAAAGCAACAGCTGCAATGTGACACTTTAGTCTAGTGGGTAGGCAATCGCCTGGTAACTGGAAGGTATCGGGTTCGACCCCCAGCTGTTGCGTTTTTTTCTTTTGCTACATCTACAACAATAAGTATAAGTATGAAGAAAAAAACATGGAGATTAGCAATGTGACACTTTAGTCTAGTGGGTAGGCAATCGCCTGGTAACTGGAAGGTATCGGGTTCGACACCCAGCTGTTGCTTTTTTTTTAATCTTTGAAAAAGAAAAACTGATGTCAAACCCATTTTGATCTCACTCAAAGTCCATATTTATTGCTATTCTCTTAATTGATCTATACAATGAGCTTGCAATTAACTTGTAAGCAAGGTAAAGTATTATATTTACGAAGTACAAGAAGGACAGGAATCCTGTTTTATCTATTTATCAAACATTATTACATTCAATACTTTTTCAGTCCCAATGAGAGAGAGAGAGAGAGAGAGAGAAAGAGAAAGAGAGCCAGAAAGAGACAAGTGAAGAGAACCCAATACACCTCATCAGTGTAATAAAGTCTGATGATCTTAATCTACATACTTATTTCAAATATTTTGCCGGGCAGATATTATTATTTATAAAAACAAACCAATTTTGGAGTTTTATAATAAATATTATTGTTGTTGTTGTTGTTGATGTAAAACAATGAGAAAATAGGGACCTTTTGCGGGGGGGGGGAGCAATGTAGAAAAAAACTACAGGGGAGCCTTGGGATTTTTATTTGGGGGGGGGGTGGGTATCGGCGCGGATTCAGGATTTCTTAGGGGGGCCCAAACTTGAAATCAATTTGAAATTTAATGTGCTGAAATAAAAAAAAATCGTGCCGGCCGATATTTCACTCAGTGGTAGAGGGGGAAGGGGGAGGGGGGGGGGGGGGGGGTAGAGAGCACTATTTTTTTGTTTGGCCCTCGAAAATTTGAAAAATCACCCCCCCCCCCCCTCCCCACATTATTCGCCAGGGGGGTCCCATCTAGACAGCTAGCTAGCTGGCAATCGACAGCTAGCTGGCAATCGACAGCTAGCTGGCAATCGACAGCTAGCTGGCAATCGACAGCTAGCTGGCAATCGACAGCTAGCTGGCAATCGACAGCTAGCTGGCAATCGACAGCTAGCTGGCAATCGACAGCTAGCTGGCAATCGACAGCTAGCTGGCAATCGACAGCTAGCTGGCAATCGACAGCTAGCTGGCAATCGACAGCTAGCTGGCAATCGACAGCTAGCTGGCAATCGACAGCGTAGCCTGGCGGCGGTAGCGGGTAGCCCCAAAGCCATGTCCATTTAAAAACTGCATTCAAGAGCCTCTTATTGCTAGGTTTACAACGTTGTTTTACATTTGCAATTATAATTTCCTAGTTTTATTCACTCTCTACAGTCCCGTACTATCCCTTTTTCAGTCTGTAAACAACTTTGCAACACGAAAACAATGATGAACAGGGTTTTACTTCTCGTATAAATTTATTAGAAGTGCCCTATGTCATTTTGCACGAAGTGATACAAAGGGCCTTTCAAATTTAAGTCTATTGAAAGCATTCCCCCACCTAGCCTGTATGACCGAGCAGAATCATTTAGTGCTCAACAATAAAAATCCACAGTCTTGGCTAAAGAGGTCCATTATTTGTTTGTTTATTTAGTTATTTTATTTAATTGACATTGTACAGTACTATTAAATATCAGGTATATTGGATGCTCTGTTTTAAATACAGTCAAGATTGCCGAGCAATGAATTACATCCTGCTTCTTGTCCTCAAACCATATCTTTCTGGTTTTTAAAACGGTATCATTTGAATTTCCATTTCCAAGCATTATTTTGAACTGTCCCGAAATTGTTTTCCTTTCTTGAAATCAGACTACAGCCCCAGTCTAAAGTGCTTGTCCTCCCAGACAAGGACAAAGAGCCTCTTCGGTAGGTTTAGGGACAATGCATCAAAATAACGCGGTCATTGTTGCAATGTCAGGAATGCTATTATTACCTCCTCTTTGGTAATCCTCGCATTTGACCAAACAAAAGTCACTCAATGAAGGGAGGGTCAGGTTTGTTTTCAATTCACTAATATTATTGATGCCATGTCAGAAAGAGCTGAGTAGTTTGTTACATAACTATTCAAAAATTGCAGGTGCAAGCTATTGAAAACAGAATCGAATAGCCAAGCTTCCCTATTCATTGGTGCCCTGTTATAGAATTCGTAGCATATACTGAATTGAATAGACCCGTGTTCTATTCATTATACTATGTGAGGGCAGTGGCCTCTTGTCATATCACTTTAAGTTTAAGTCAGCAGTTTGCAAATTAAATGAAATAAACATAAAACCTCACTATTATATCAGTAATATCAGTAACTGAAAGAAAAAAAATACGGGCAATCTTGACAACATCGGACTACAAAAATGATGATAATAATGCATCCCGAAAGCGTCAAATCAGTAAATCGGCACATTTTGTAAAGTCATTAGCATGCAGAAAGTGTTAACAACAAAAAGCGAACCAGTTATCACGGTGAGGCAAAATGGTCTTGTGGATAAAAGTGATCACTTCACAATGCAATGTACTCGGTTCGAGTCTCAGTTTCTCCTTTATATAAACCCATGTTATTTTTTTTTCTTCACTCCATAATATTGACTTGTCATCTCTTTTTTAAAGGGGACACCCCCCCCCCTCAACAAAGAAAAAATAGCATGTAATACTCTTTCTTTAACAAGCGACTCTCTGAATTAGTCAGAAAACATCTTTTGCTACATCTACAACAATTAGTGTAAGTATGAAGAATACATGAAGATTAGCAATGTGACACTTTAGTCTAGTGGGTAGGCAATCGTCTGATAACTGGAAGGTATCGGGTTCGACCCCCAGCTGTTGCGTTTTTTTCTTTTGCTACATCTACAACAATAAGTATAAGTATGAAAAAAAAACATGGAGATTAGCAATGTGACACTTTAGTCTAGTGGGTAGGCAATCGCCTGGTAACTGGAAGGTATCGGGTTCGACCCCCAGCTGTTGCGTTTTTTTCTTTTGCTACATCTACAACAATAAGTATAAGTATGAAGAAAAAAACATGGAGATTAGCAATGTGACACTTTAGTCTAGTGGGTAGGCAATCGCCTGGTAACTGGAAGGTATCGGGTTCGACACCCAGCTGTTGCTTTTTTTTTAATCTTTGAAAAAGAAAAACTGATGTCAAACCCATTTTGATCTCACTCAAAGTCCATATTTATTGCTATTCTCTTAATTGATCTATACAATGAGCTTGCAATTAACTTGTAAGCAAGGTAAAGTATTATATTTACGAAGTACAAGAAGGACAGGAATCCTGTTTTATCTATTTATCAAACATTATTACATTCAATACTTTTTCAGTCCCAATGAGAGAGAGAGAGAGAGAGAGAGAAAGAGAAAGAGAGCCAGAAAGAGACAAGTGAAGAGAACCCAATACACCTCATCAGTGTAATAAAGTCTGATGATCTTAATCTACATACTTATTTCAAATATTTTGCCGGGCAGATATTATTATTTATAAAAACAAACCAATTTTGGAGTTTTATAATAAATATTATTGTTGTTGTTGTTGTTGATGTAAAACAATGAGAAAATAGGGACCTTTTGCGGGGGGGGGGGGAGCAATGTAGAAAAAAACTACAGGGGAGCCTTGGGATTTTTATTGGGGGGGGGGGTGGGTATCGGCGCGGATTCAGGATTTCTTAGGGGGGCCCAAACTTGAAATCAATTTGAAATTTAATGTGCTGAAATAAAAAAAAATCGTGCCGGCCGATATTTCACTCAGTGGTAGAGGGGGAAGGGGGAGGGGGGGGGGGGGGGGGGGTAGAGAGCACTATTTTTTGTTTGGCCCTCGAAAATTTGAAAAATCACCCCCCCCCCCCCCCCTCCCCACATTATTCGCCAGGGGGGTCCCATCTAGACAGCTAGCTGGCAATCGACAGCTAGCTGGCAATCGACAGCTAGCTGGCAATCGACAGCTAGCTGGCAATCGACAGCGTAGCCTGGCGGCGGTAGCGGGTAACCCCAAAGCCATGTCCATTTAAAAACTGCATTCAAGAGCCTCTTATTGCTAGGTTTACAACGTTGTTTTACATTTGCAATTATAATTTCCTAGTTTTATTCACTCTCTACAGTCCCGTACTATCCCTTTTTCAGTCTGTAAACAACTTTGCAACACGAAAACAATGATGAACAGGGTTTTACTTCTCGTATAAATTTATTAGAAGTGCCCTATGTCATTTTGCACGAAGTGATACAAAGGGCCTTTCAAATTTAAGTCTATTGAAAGCATTCCCCCACCTAGCCTGTATGACCGAGCAGAATCATTTAGTGCTCAACAATAAAAATCCACAGTCTTGGCTAAAGAGGTCCATTATTTGTTTGTTTATTTAGTTATTTTATTTAATTGACATTGTACAGTACTATTAAATATCAGGTATATTGGATGCTCTGTTTTAAATACAGTCAAGATTGCCGAGCAATGAATTACATCCTGCTTCTTGTCCTCAAACCATATCTTTCTGGTTTTTAAAACGGTATCATTTGAATTTCCATTTCCAAGCATTATTTTGAACTGTCCCGAAATTGTTTTCCTTTCTTGAAATCAGACTACAGCCCCAGTCTAAAGTGCTTGTCCTCCCAGACAAGGACAAAGAGCCTCTTCGGTAGGTTTAGGGACAATGCATCAAAATAACGCGGTCATTGTTGCAATGTCAGGAATGCTATTATTACCTCCTCTTTGGTAATCCTCGCATTTGACCAAACAAAAGTCACTCAATGAAGGGAGGGTCAGGTTTGTTTTCAATTCACTAATATTATTGATGCCATGTCAGAAAGAGCTGAGTAGTTTGTTACGTAACTATTCAAAAATTGCAGGTGCAAGCTATTGAAAACAGAATCGAATAGCCAAGCTTCCCTATTCATTGGTGCCCTGTTATAGAATTCGTAGCATATACTGAATTGAATAGACCCGTGTTCTATTCATTATACTATGTGAGGGCAGTGGCCTCTTGTCATATCACTTTAAGTTTAAGTCAGCAGTTTGCAAATTAAATGAAATAAACATAAAACCTCACTATTATATCAGTAATATCAGTAACTGAAAGAAAAAAAATACGGGCAATCTTGACAACATCGGACTACAAAAATGATGATAATAATGCATCCCGAAAGCGTCAAATCAGTAAATCGGCACATTTTGTAAAGTCATTAGCATGCAGAAAGTGTTAACAACAAAAAGCGAACCAGTTATCACGGTGAGGCAAAATGGTCTTGTGGATAAAAGTGATCACTTCACAATGCAATGTACTCGGTTCGAGTCTCAGTTTCTCCTTTATATAAACCCATGTTATTTTTTTTTCTTCACTCCATAATATTGACTTGTCATCTCTTTTTTAAAGGGGACACCCCCCCCCCTCAACAAAGAAAAAATAGCATGTAATACTCTTTCTTTAACAAGCGACTCTCTGAATTAGTCAGAAAACATCTTTTGCTACATCTACAACAATTAGTGTAAGTATGAAGAATACATGAAGATTAGCAATGTGACACTTTAGTCTAGTGGGTAGGCAATCGTCTGATAACTGGAAGGTATCGGGTTCGACCCCCAGCTGTTGCGTTTTTTTCTTTTGCTACATCTACAACAATAAGTATAAGTATGAAAAAAAAACATGGAGATTAGCAATGTGACACTTTAGTCTAGTGGGTAGGCAATCGCCTGGTAACTGGAAGGTATCGGGTTCGACCCCCAGCTGTTGCGTTTTTTTCTTTTGCTACATCTACAACAATAAGTATAAGTATGAAGAAAAAAACATGGAGATTAGCAATGTGACACTTTAGTCTAGTGGGTAGGCAATCGCCTGGTAACTGGAAGGTATCGGGTTCGACACCCAGCTGTTGCTTTTTTTTTAATCTTTGAAAAAGAAAAACTGATGTCAAACCCATTTTGATCTCACTCAAAGTCCATATTTATTGCTATTCTCTTAATTGATCTATACAATGAGCTTGCAATTAACTTGTAAGCAAGGTAAAGTATTATATTTACGAAGTACAAGAAGGACAGGAATCCTGTTTTATCTATTTATCAAACATTATTACATTCAATACTTTTTCAGTCCCAATGAGAGAGAGAGAGAGAGAGAGAGAAAGAGAAAGAGAGCCAGAAAGAGACAAGTGAAGAGAACCCAATACACCTCATCAGTGTAATAAAGTCTGATGATCTTAATCTACATACTTACTTCAAATATTTTGCCGGGCAGATATTATTATTTATAAAAACAAACCAATTTTGGAGTTTTATAATAAATATTATTGTTGTTGTTGTTGTTGATGTAAAACAATGAGAAAATAGGGACCTTTTGCGGGGGGGGGGGGGAGCAATGTAGAAAAAAACTACAGGGGAGCCTTGGGATTTTTATTGGGGGGGGGGTGGGTATCGGCGCGGATTCAGGATTTCTTAGGGGGGCCCAAACTTGAAATCAATTTGAAATTTAATGTGCTGAAATAAAAAAAAATCGTGCCGGCCGATATTTCACTCAGTGGTAGAGGGGGAAGGGGGAGGGGGGGGGGGGGGGGGTAGAGAGCACTATTTTTTTGTTTGGCCCTCGAAAATTTGAAAAATCACCCCCCCCCCCCCCCTCCCCACATTATTCGCCAGGGGGGTCCCATCTAGACAGCTAGCTGGCAATCGACAGCTAGCTGGCAATCGACAGCTAGCTGGCAATCGACAGCGTAGCCTGGCGGCGGTAGCGGGTAACCCAAAGCCATGTCCATTTAAAAACTGCATTCAAGAGCCTCTTATTGCTAGGTTTACAACGTTGTTTTACATTTGCAATTATAATTTCCTAGTTTTATTCACTCTCTACAGTCCCGTACTATCCCTTTTTCAGTCTGTAAACAACTTTGCAACACGAAAACAATGATGAACAGGGTTTTACTTCTCGTATAAATTTATTAGAAGTGCCCTATGTCATTTTGCACGAAGTGATACAAAGGGCCTTTCAAATTTAAGTCTATTGAAAGCATTCCCCCACCTAGCCTGTATGACCGAGCAGAATCATTTAGTGCTCAACAATAAAAATCCACAGTCTTGGCTAAAGAGGTCCATTATTTGTTTGTTTATTTAGTTATTTTATTTAATTGACATTGTACAGTACTATTAAATATCAGGTATATTGGATGCTCTGTTTTAAATACAGTCAAGATTGCCGAGCAATGAATTACATCCTGCTTCTTGTCCTCAAACCATATCTTTCTGGTTTTTAAAACGGTATCATTTGAATTTCCATTTCCAAGCATTATTTTGAACTGTCCCGAAATTGTTTTCCTTTCTTGAAATCAGACTACAGCCCCAGTCTAAAGTGCTTGTCCTCCCAGACAAGGACAAAGAGCCTCTTCGGTAGGTTTAGGGACAATGCATCAAAATAACGCGGTCATTGTTGCAATGTCAGGAATGCTATTATTACCTCCTCTTTGGTAATCCTCGCATTTGACCAAACAAAAGTCACTCAATGAAGGGAGGGTCAGGTTTGTTTTCAATTCACTAATATTATTGATGCCATGTCAGAAAGAGCTGAGTAGTTTGTTACGTAACTATTCAAAAATTGCAGGTGCAAGCTATTGAAAACAGAATCGAATAGCCAAGCTTCCCTATTCATTGGTGCCCTGTTATAGAATTCGTAGCATATACTGAATTGAATAGACCCGTGTTCTATTCATTATACTATGTGAGGGCAGTGGCCTCTTGTCATATCACTTTAAGTTTAAGTCAGCAGTTTGCAAATTAAATGAAATAAACATAAAACCTCACTATTATATCAGTAATATCAGTAACTGAAAGAAAAAAAATACGGGCAATCTTGACAACATCGGACTACAAAAATGATGATAATAATGCATCCCGAAAGCGTCAAATCAGTAAATCGGCACATTTTGTAAAGTCATTAGCATGCAGAAAGTGTTAACAACAAAAAGCGAACCAGTTATCACGGTGAGGCAAAATGGTCTTGTGGATAAAAGTGATCACTTCACAATGCAATGTACTCGGTTCGAGTCTCAGTTTCTCCTTTATATAAACCCATGTTATTTTTTTTTCTTCACTCCATAATATTGACTTGTCATCTCTTTTTTAAAGGGGACACCCCCCCCCCTCAACAAAGAAAAAATAGCATGTAATACTCTTTCTTTAACAAGCGACTCTCTGAATTAGTCAGAAAACATCTTTTGCTACATCTACAACAATTAGTGTAAGTATGAAGAATACATGAAGATTAGCAATGTGACACTTTAGTCTAGTGGGTAGGCAATCGTCTGATAACTGGAAGGTATCGGGTTCGACCCCCAGCTGTTGCGTTTTTTTCTTTTGCTACATCTACAACAATAAGTATAAGTATGAAAAAAAAACATGGAGATTAGCAATGTGACACTTTAGTCTAGTGGGTAGGCAATCGCCTGGTAACTGGAAGGTATCGGGTTCGACCCCCAGCTGTTGCGTTTTTTTCTTTTGCTACATCTACAACAATAAGTATAAGTATGAAAAAAAAACATGGAGATTAGCAATGTGACACTTTAGTCTAGTGGGTAGGCAATCGCCTGGTAACTGGAAGGTATCGGGTTCGACACCCAGCTGTTGCTTTTTTTTTAATCTTTGAAAAAGAAAAACTGATGTCAAACCCATTTTGATCTCACTCAAAGTCCATATTTATTGCTATTCTCTTAATTGATCTATACAATGAGCTTGCAATTAACTTGTAAGCAAGGTAAAGTATTATATTTACGAAGTACAAGAAGGACAGGAATCCTGTTTTATCTATTTATCAAACATTATTACATTCAATACTTTTTCAGTCCCAATGAGAGAGAGAGAGAGAGAGAGAGAAAGAGAAAGAGAGCCAGAAAGAGACAAGTGAAGAGAACCCAATACACCTCATCAGTGTAATAAAGTCTGATGATCTTAATCTACATACTTACTTCAAATATTTTGCCGGGCAGATATTATTATTTATAAAAACAAACCAATTTTGGAGTTTTATAATAAATATTATTGTTGTTGTTGTTGTTGATGTAAAACAATGAGAAAATAGGGACCTTTTGCGGGGGGGGGGGGGAGCAATGTAGAAAAAAACTACAGGGGAGCCTTGGGATTTTTATTGGGGGGGGGGGGGTGGGTATCGGCGCGGATTCAGGATTTCTTAGGGGGGCCCAAACTTGAAATCAATTTGAAATTTAATGTGCTGAAATAAAAAAAAATCGTGCCGGCCGATATTTCACTCAGTGGTAGAGGGGGAAGGGGGAGGGGGGGGGGGGGGGGTAGAGAGCACTATTTTTTGTTTGGCCCTCGAAAATTTGAAAAATCACCCCCCCCCCCCCCCCACATTAATCGCCAGGGGGGTCCCATCTAGACAGCTAGCTGGCAATCGACAGCTAGCTGGCAATCGACAGCTAGCTGGCAATCGACAGCTAGCTGGCAATCGACAGCTAGCTGGCAATCGACAGCTAGCTGGCAATCGACAGCTAGCTGGCAATCGACAGCTAGCTGGCAATCGACAGCTAGCTGGCAATCGACAGCTAGCTGGCAATCGACAGCTAGCTGGCAATCGACAGCTAGCTGGCAATCGACAGCTAGCTGGCAATCGACAGCGTAGCCTGGCGGCGGTAGCGGGTAGCCCCAAAGCCATGTCCATTTAAAAACTGCATTCAAGAGCCTCTTATTGCTAGGTTTACAACGTTGTTTTACATTTGCAATTATAATTTCCTAGTTTTATTCACTCTCTACAGTCCCGTACTATCCCTTTTTCAGTCTGTAAACAACTTTGCAACACGAAAACAATGATGAACAGGGTTTTACTTCTCGTATAAATTTATTAGAAGTGCCCTATGTCATTTTGCACGAAGTGATACAAAGGGCCTTTCAAATTTAAGTCTATTGAAAGCATTCCCCCACCTAGCCTGTATGACCGAGCAGAATCATTTAGTGCTCAACAATAAAAATCCACAGTCTTGGCTAAAGAGGTCCATTATTTGTTTGTTTATTTAGTTATTTTATTTAATTGACATTGTACAGTACTATTAAATATCAGGTATATTGGATGCTCTGTTTTAAATACAGTCAAGATTGCCGAGCAATGAATTACATCCTGCTTCTTGTCCTCAAACCATATCTTTCTGGTTTTTAAAACGGTATCATTTGAATTTCCATTTCCAAGCATTATTTTGAACTGTCCCGAAATTGTTTTCCTTTCTTGAAATCAGACTACAGCCCCAGTCTAAAGTGCTTGTCCTCCCAGACAAGGACAAAGAGCCTCTTCGGTAGGTTTAGGGACAATGCATCAAAATAACGCGGTCATTGTTGCAATGTCAGGAATGCTATTATTACCTCCTCTTTGGTAATCCTCGCATTTGACCAAACAAAAGTCACTCAATGAAGGGAGGGTCAGGTTTGTTTTCAATTCACTAATATTATTGATGCCATGTCAGAAAGAGCTGAGTAGTTTGTTACGTAACTATTCAAAAATTGCAGGTGCAAGCTATTGAAAACAGAATCGAATAGCCAAGCTTCCCTATTCATTGGTGCCCTGTTATAGAATTCGTAGCATATACTGAATTGAATAGACCCGTGTTCTATTCATTATACTATGTGAGGGCAGTGGCCTCTTGTCATATCACTTTAAGTTTAAGTCAGCAGTTTGCAAATTAAATGAAATAAACATAAAACCTCACTATTATATCAGTAATATCAGTAACTGAAAGAAAAAAAATACGGGCAATCTTGACAACATCGGACTACAAAAATGATGATAATAATGCATCCCGAAAGCGTCAAATCAGTAAATCGGCACATTTTGTAAAGTCATTAGCATGCAGAAAGTGTTAACAACAAAAAGCGAACCAGTTATCACGGTGAGGCAAAATGGTCTTGTGGATAAAAGTGATCACTTCACAATGCAATGTACTCGGTTCGAGTCTCAGTTTCTCCTTTATATAAACCCATGTTATTTTTTTTCTTCACTCCATAATATTGACTTGTCATCTCTTTTTTAAAGGGGACACCCCCCCCCCCTCAACAAAGAAAAAATAGCATGTAATACTCTTTCTTTAACAAGCGACTCTCTGAATTAGTCAGAAAACATCTTTTGCTACATCTACAACAATTAGTGTAAGTATGAAGAATACATGAAGATTAGCAATGTGACACTTTAGTCTAGTGGGTAGGCAATCGTCTGATAACTGGAAGGTATCGGGTTCGACCCCCAGCTGTTGCGTTTTTTTCTTTTGCTACATCTACAACAATAAGTATAAGTATGAAAAAAAAACATGGAGATTAGCAATGTGACACTTTAGTCTAGTGGGTAGGCAATCGCCTGGTAACTGGAAGGTATCGGGTTCGACCCCCAGCTGTTGCGTTTTTTTCTTTTGCTACATCTACAACAATAAGTATAAGTATGAAAAAAAAACATGGAGATTAGCAATGTGACACTTTAGTCTAGTGGGTAGGCAATCGCCTGGTAACTGGAAGGTATCGGGTTCGACACCCAGCTGTTGCTTTTTTTTTAATCTTTGAAAAAGAAAAACTGATGTCAAACCCATTTTGATCTCACTCAAAGTCCATATTTATTGCTATTCTCTTAATTGATCTATACAATGAGCTTGCAATTAACTTGTAAGCAAGGTAAAGTATTATATTTACGAAGTACAAGAAGGACAGGAATCCTGTTTTATCTATTTATCAAACATTATTACATTCAATACTTTTTCAGTCCCAATGAGAGAGAGAGAGAGAGAGAGAGAAAGAGAAAGAGAGCCAGAAAGAGACAAGTGAAGAGAACCCAATACACCTCATCAGTGTAATAAAGTCTGATGATCTTAATCTACATACTTACTTCAAATATTTTGCCGGGCAGATATTATTATTTATAAAAACAAACCAATTTTGGAGTTTTATAATAAATATTATTGTTGTTGTTGTTGTTGATGTAAAACAATGAGAAAATAGGGACCTTTTGCGGGGGGGGGGGGGAGCAATGTAGAAAAAAACTACAGGGGAGCCTTGGGATTTTTATTGGGGGGGGGGGGTGGGTATCGGCGCGGATTCAGGATTTCTTAGGGGGGCCCAAACTTGAAATCAATTTGAAATTTAATGTGCTGAAATAAAAAAAAATCGTGCCGGCCGATATTTCACTCAGTGGTAGAGGGGGAAGGGGGAGGGGGGGGGGGGGGTAGAGAGCACTATTTTTTTGTTTGGCCCTCGAAAATTTGAAAAATCACCCCCCCCCCCCCCCCACATTAATCGCCAGGGGGGTCCCATCTAGACAGCTAGCTGGCAATCGACAGCTAGCTGGCAATCGACAGCTAGCTGGCAATCGACAGCGTAGCCTGGCGGCGGTAGCGGGTACCCCAAAGCCATGTCCATTTAAAAACTGCATTCAAGAGCCTCTTATTGCTAGGTTTACAACGTTGTTTTACATTTGCAATTATAATTTCCTAGTTTTATTCACTCTCTACAGTCCCGTACTATCCCTTTTTCAGTCTGTAAACAACTTTGCAACACGAAAACAATGATGAACAGGGTTTTACTTCTCGTATAAATTTATTAGAAGTGCCCTATGTCATTTTGCACGAAGTGATACAAAGGGCCTTTCAAATTTAAGTCTATTGAAAGCATTCCCCCACCTAGCCTGTATGACCGAGCAGAATCATTTAGTGCTCAACAATAAAAATCCACAGTCTTGGCTAAAGAGGTCCATTATTTGTTTGTTTATTTAGTTATTTTATTTAATTGACATTGTACAGTACTATTAAATATCAGGTATATTGGATGCTCTGTTTTAAATACAGTCAAGATTGCCGAGCAATGAATTACATCCTGCTTCTTGTCCTCAAACCATATCTTTCTGGTTTTTAAAACGGTATCATTTGAATTTCCATTTCCAAGCATTATTTTGAACTGTCCCGAAATTGTTTTCCTTTCTTGAAATCAGACTACAGCCCCAGTCTAAAGTGCTTGTCCTCCCAGACAAGGACAAAGAGCCTCTTCGGTAGGTTTAGGGACAATGCATCAAAATAACGCGGTCATTGTTGCAATGTCAGGAATGCTATTATTACCTCCTCTTTGGTAATCCTCGCATTTGACCAAACAAAAGTCACTCAATGAAGGGAGGGTCAGGTTTGTTTTCAATTCACTAATATTATTGATGCCATGTCAGAAAGAGCTGAGTAGTTTGTTACGTAACTATTCAAAAATTGCAGGTGCAAGCTATTGAAAACAGAATCGAATAGCCAAGCTTCCCTATTCATTGGTGCCCTGTTATAGAATTCGTAGCATATACTGAATTGAATAGACCCGTGTTCTATTCATTATACTATGTGAGGGCAGTGGCCTCTTGTCATATCACTTTAAGTTTAAGTCAGCAGTTTGCAAATTAAATGAAATAAACATAAAACCTCACTATTATATCAGTAATATCAGTAACTGAAAGAAAAAAAATACGGGCAATCTTGACAACATCGGACTACAAAAATGATGATAATAATGCATCCCGAAAGCGTCAAATCAGTAAATCGGCACATTTTGTAAAGTCATTAGCATGCAGAAAGTGTTAACAACAAAAAGCGAACCAGTTATCACGGTGAGGCAAAATGGTCTTGTGGATAAAAGTGATCACTTCACAATGCAATGTACTCGGTTCGAGTCTCAGTTTCTCCTTTATATAAACCCATGTTATTTTTTTTTCTTCACTCCATAATATTGACTTGTCATCTCTTTTTTAAAGGGGACACCCCCCCCCTCAACAAAGAAAAAATAGCATGTAATACTCTTTCTTTAACAAGCGACTCTCTGAATTAGTCAGAAAACATCTTTTGCTACATCTACAACAATTAGTGTAAGTATGAAGAATACATGAAGATTAGCAATGTGACACTTTAGTCTAGTGGGTAGGCAATCGTCTGATAACTGGAAGGTATCGGGTTCGACCCCCAGCTGTTGCGTTTTTTTCTTTTGCTACATCTACAACAATAAGTATAAGTATGAAAAAAAAACATGGAGATTAGCAATGTGACACTTTAGTCTAGTGGGTAGGCAATCGCCTGGTAACTGGAAGGTATCGGGTTCGACCCCCAGCTGTTGCGTTTTTTTCTTTTGCTACATCTACAACAATAAGTATAAGTATGAAAAAAAAAACATGGAGATTAGCAATGTGACACTTTAGTCTAGTGGGTAGGCAATCGCCTGGTAACTGGAAGGTATCGGGTTCGACACCCAGCTGTTGCTTTTTTTTAATCTTTGAAAAAGAAAAACTGATGTCAAACCCATTTTGATCTCACTCAAAGTCCATATTTATTGCTATTCTCTTAATTGATCTATACAATGAGCTTGCAATTAACTTGTAAGCAAGGTAAAGTATTATATTTACGAAGTACAAGAAGGACAGGAATCCTGTTTTATCTATTTATCAAACATTATTACATTCAATACTTTTTCAGTCCCAATGAGAGAGAGAGAGAGAGAGAGAGAAAGAGAAAGAGAGCCAGAAAGAGACAAGTGAAGAGAACCCAATACACCTCATCAGTGTAATAAAGTCTGATGATCTTAATCTACATACTTACTTCAAATATTTTGCCGGGCAGATATTATTATTTATAAAAACAAACCAATTTTGGAGTTTTATAATAAATATTATTGTTGTTGTTGTTGTTGATGTAAAACAATGAGAAAATAGGGACCTTTTGCGGGGGGGGGGGGAGCAATGTAGAAAAAAACTACAGGGGAGCCTTGGGATTTTTATTTGGGGGGGGGGGTGGGTATCGGCGCGGATTCAGGATTTCTTAGGGGGGCCCAAACTTGAAATCAATTTGAAATTTAATGTGCTGAAATAAAAAAAAATCGTGCCGGCCGATATTTCACTCAGTGGTAGAGGGGGAAGGGGGAGGGGGGGGGGGGGGGGGGTAGAGAGCACTATTTTTTTGTTTGGCCCTCGAAAATTTGAAAAATCACCCCCCCCCCCCCCCTCCCCACATTAATCGCCAGGGGGGTCCCATCTAGACAGCTAGCTGGCAATCGACAGCTAGCTGGCAATCGACAGCTAGCTGGCAATCGACAGCTAGCTGGCAATCGACAGCGTAGCCTGGCGGCGGTAGCGGGTAGCCCCAAAGCCATGTCCATTTAAAAACTGCATTCAAGAGCCTCTTATTGCTAGGTTTACAACGTTGTTTTACATTTGCAATTATAATTTCCTAGTTTTATTCACTCTCTACAGTCCCGTACTATCCCTTTTTCAGTCTGTAAACAACTTTGCAACACGAAAACAATGATGAACAGGGTTTTACTTCTCGTATAAATTTATTAGAAGTGCCCTATGTCATTTTGCACGAAGTGATACAAAGGGCCTTTCAAATTTAAGTCTATTGAAAGCATTCCCCCACCTAGCCTGTATGACCGAGCAGAATCATTTAGTGCTCAACAATAAAAATCCACAGTCTTGGCTAAAGAGGTCCATTATTTGTTTGTTTATTTAGTTATTTTATTTAATTGACATTGTACAGTACTATTAAATATCAGGTATATTGGATGCTCTGTTTTAAATACAGTCAAGATTGCCGAGCAATGAATTACATCCTGCTTCTTGTCCTCAAACCATATCTTTCTGGTTTTTAAAACGGTATCATTTGAATTTCCATTTCCAAGCATTATTTTGAACTGTCCCGAAATTGTTTTCCTTTCTTGAAATCAGACTACAGCCCCAGTCTAAAGTGCTTGTCCTCCCAGACAAGGACAAAGAGCCTCTTCGGTAGGTTTAGGGACAATGCATCAAAATAACGCGGTCATTGTTGCAATGTCAGGAATGCTATTATTACCTCCTCTTTGGTAATCCTCGCATTTGACCAAACAAAAGTCACTCAATGAAGGGAGGGTCAGGTTTGTTTTCAATTCACTAATATTATTGATGCCATGTCAGAAAGAGCTGAGTAGTTTGTTACGTAACTATTCAAAAATTGCAGGTGCAAGCTATTGAAAACAGAATCGAATAGCCAAGCTTCCCTATTCATTGGTGCCCTGTTATAGAATTCGTAGCATATACTGAATTGAATAGACCCGTGTTCTATTCATTATACTATGTGAGGGCAGTGGCCTCTTGTCATATCACTTTAAGTTTAAGTCAGCAGTTTGCAAATTAAATGAAATAAACATAAAACCTCACTATTATATCAGTAATATCAGTAACTGAAAGAAAAAAAATACGGGCAATCTTGACAACATCGGACTACAAAAATGATGATAATAATGCATCCCGAAAGCGTCAAATCAGTAAATCGGCACATTTTGTAAAGTCATTAGCATGCAGAAAGTGTTAACAACAAAAAGCGAACCAGTTATCACGGTGAGGCAAAATGGTCTTGTGGATAAAAGTGATCACTTCACAATGCAATGTACTCGGTTCGAGTCTCAGTTTCTCCTTTATATAAACCCATGTTATTTTTTTTTCTTCACTCCATAATATTGACTTGTCATCTCTTTTTTAAAGGGGACACCCCCCCCCCCCTCAACAAAGAAAAAATAGCATGTAATACTCTTTCTTTAACAAGCGACTCTCTGAATTAGTCAGAAAACATCTTTTGCTACATCTACAACAATTAGTGTAAGTATGAAGAATACATGAAGATTAGCAATGTGACACTTTAGTCTAGTGGGTAGGCAATCGTCTGATAACTGGAAGGTATCGGGTTCGACCCCCAGCTGTTGCGTTTTTTTCTTTTGCTACATCTACAACAATAAGTATAAGTATGAAAAAAAAACATGGAGATTAGCAATGTGACACTTTAGTCTAGTGGGTAGGCAATCGCCTGGTAACTGGAAGGTATCGGGTTCGACCCCCAGCTGTTGCGTTTTTTTCTTTTGCTACATCTACAACAATAAGTATAAGTATGAAAAAAAAAACATGGAGATTAGCAATGTGACACTTTAGTCTAGTGGGTAGGCAATCGCCTGGTAACTGGAAGGTATCGGGTTCGACACCCAGCTGTTGCTTTTTTTTAATCTTTGAAAAAGAAAAACTGATGTCAAACCCATTTTGATCTCACTCAAAGTCCATATTTATTGCTATTCTCTTAATTGATCTATACAATGAGCTTGCAATTAACTTGTAAGCAAGGTAAAGTATTATATTTACGAAGTACAAGAAGGACAGGAATCCTGTTTTATCTATTTATCAAACATTATTACATTCAATACTTTTTCAGTCCCAATGAGAGAGAGAGAGAGAGAGAGAGAAAGAGAAAGAGAGCCAGAAAGAGACAAGTGAAGAGAACCCAATACACCTCATCAGTGTAATAAAGTCTGATGATCTTAATCTACATACTTACTTCAAATATTTTGCCGGGCAGATATTATTATTTATAAAAACAAACCAATTTTGGAGTTTTATAATAAATATTATTGTTGTTGTTGTTGTTGATGTAAAACAATGAGAAAATAGGGACCTTTTGCGGGGGGGGGGGGGAGCAATGTAGAAAAAAACTACAGGGGAGCCTTGGGATTTTTATTTGGGGGGGGGGTGGGTATCGGCGCGGATTCAGGATTTCTTAGGGGGGCCCAAACTTGAAATCAATTTGAAATTTAATGTGCTGAAATAAAAAAAAATCGTGCCGGCCGATATTTCACTCAGTGGTAGAGGGGGAAGGGGGAGGGGGGGGGGGGGGGGGTAGAGAGCACTATTTTTTTGTTTGGCCCTCGAAAATTTGAAAAATCACCCCCCCCCCCCCCCCCCACATTAATCGCCAGGGGGGTCCCATCTAGACAGCTAGCTGGCAATCGACAGCTAGCTGGCAATCGACAGCTAGCTGGCAATCGACAGCTAGCTGGCAATCGACAGCGTAGCCTGGCGGCGGTAGCGGGTAACCCCAAAGCCATGTCCATTTAAAAACTGCATTCAAGAGCCTCTTATTGCTAGGTTTACAACGTTGTTTTACATTTGCAATTATAATTTCCTAGTTTTATTCACTCTCTACAGTCCCGTACTATCCCTTTTTCAGTCTGTAAACAACTTTGCAACACGAAAACAATGATGAACAGGGTTTTACTTCTCGTATAAATTTATTAGAAGTGCCCTATGTCATTTTGCACGAAGTGATACAAAGGGCCTTTCAAATTTAAGTCTATTGAAAGCATTCCCCCACCTAGCCTGTATGACCGAGCAGAATCATTTAGTGCTCAACAATAAAAATCCACAGTCTTGGCTAAAGAGGTCCATTATTTGTTTGTTTATTTAGTTATTTTATTTAATTGACATTGTACAGTACTATTAAATATCAGGTATATTGGATGCTCTGTTTTAAATACAGTCAAGATTGCCGAGCAATGAATTACATCCTGCTTCTTGTCCTCAAACCATATCTTTCTGGTTTTTAAAACGGTATCATTTGAATTTCCATTTCCAAGCATTATTTTGAACTGTCCCGAAATTGTTTTCCTTTCTTGAAATCAGACTACAGCCCCAGTCTAAAGTGCTTGTCCTCCCAGACAAGGACAAAGAGCCTCTTCGGTAGGTTTAGGGACAATGCATCAAAATAACGCGGTCATTGTTGCAATGTCAGGAATGCTATTATTACCTCCTCTTTGGTAATCCTCGCATTTGACCAAACAAAAGTCACTCAATGAAGGGAGGGTCAGGTTTGTTTTCAATTCACTAATATTATTGATGCCATGTCAGAAAGAGCTGAGTAGTTTGTTACGTAACTATTCAAAAATTGCAGGTGCAAGCTATTGAAAACAGAATCGAATAGCCAAGCTTCCCTATTCATTGGTGCCCTGTTATAGAATTCGTAGCATATACTGAATTGAATAGACCCGTGTTCTATTCATTATACTATGTGAGGGCAGTGGCCTCTTGTCATATCACTTTAAGTTTAAGTCAGCAGTTTGCAAATTAAATGAAATAAACATAAAACCTCACTATTATATCAGTAATATCAGTAACTGAAAGAAAAAAAATACGGGCAATCTTGACAACATCGGACTACAAAAATGATGATAATAATGCATCCCGAAAGCGTCAAATCAGTAAATCGGCACATTTTGTAAAGTCATTAGCATGCAGAAAGTGTTAACAACAAAAAGCGAACCAGTTATCACGGTGAGGCAAAATGGTCTTGTGGATAAAAGTGATCACTTCACAATGCAATGTACTCGGTTCGAGTCTCAGTTTCTCCTTTATATAAACCCATGTTATTTTTTTTCTTCACTCCATAATATTGACTTGTCATCTCTTTTTTAAAGGGGACACCCCCCCCCCCCTCAACAAAGAAAAAATAGCATGTAATACTCTTTCTTTAACAAGCGACTCTCTGAATTAGTCAGAAAACATCTTTTGCTACATCTACAACAATTAGTGTAAGTATGAAGAATACATGAAGATTAGCAATGTGACACTTTAGTCTAGTGGGTAGGCAATCGTCTGATAACTGGAAGGTATCGGGTTCGACCCCCAGCTGTTGCGTTTTTTCTTTTGCTACATCTACAACAATAAGTATAAGTATGAAAAAAAAACATGGAGATTAGCAATGTGACACTTTAGTCTAGTGGGTAGGCAATCGCCTGGTAACTGGAAGGTATCGGGTTCGACCCCCAGCTGTTGCGTTTTTTTCTTTTGCTACATCTACAACAATAAGTATAAGTATGAAAAAAAAAACATGGAGATTAGCAATGTGACACTTTAGTCTAGTGGGTAGGCAATCGCCTGGTAACTGGAAGGTATCGGGTTCGACACCCAGCTGTTGCTTTTTTTTTAATCTTTGAAAAAGAAAAACTGATGTCAAACCCATTTTGATCTCACTCAAAGTCCATATTTATTGCTATTCTCTTAATTGATCTATACAATGAGCTTGCAATTAACTTGTAAGCAAGGTAAAGTATTATATTTACGAAGTACAAGAAGGACAGGAATCCTGTTTTATCTATTTATCAAACATTATTACATTCAATACTTTTTCAGTCCCAATGAGAGAGAGAGAGAGAGAGAGAGAAAGAGAAAGAGAGCCAGAAAGAGACAAGTGAAGAGAACCCAATACACCTCATCAGTGTAATAAAGTCTGATGATCTTAATCTACATACTTACTTCAAATATTTTGCCGGGCAGATATTATTATTTATAAAAACAAACCAATTTTGGAGTTTTATAATAAATATTATTGTTGTTGTTGTTGTTGATGTAAAACAATGAGAAAATAGGGACCTTTTGCGGGGGGGGGGGGGAGCAATGTAGAAAAAAACTACAGGGGAGCCTTGGGATTTTTATTGGGGGGGGGGGGGGTGGGTATCGGCGCGGATTCAGGATTTCTTAGGGGGGCCCAAACTTGAAATCAATTTGAAATTTAATGTGCTGAAAAAAAAAAAATCGTGCCGGCCGATATTTCACTCAGTGGTAGAGGGGGAAGGGGGAGGGGGGGGGGGGGGGTAGAGAGCACTATTTTTTGTTTGGCCCTCGAAAATTTGAAAAATCACCCCCCCCCCCCCCCACATTAATCGCCAGGGGGGTCCCATCTAGACAGCTAGCTGGCAATCGACAGCTAGCTGGCAATCGACAGCTAGCTGGCAATCGACAGCTAGCTGGCAATCGACAGCTAGCTGGCAATCGACAGCTAGCTGGCAATCGACAGCTAGCTGGCAATCGACAGCTAGCTGGCAATCGACAGCTAGCTGGCAATCGACAGCTAGCTGGCAATCGACAGCTAGCTGGCAATCGACAGCTAGCTGGCAATCGACAGCTAGCTGGCAATCGACAGCTAGCTGGCAATCGACAGCGTAGCCTGGCGGCGGTAGCGGGTAGCCCCAAAGCCATGTCCATTTAAAAACTGCATTCAAGAGCCTCTTATTGCTAGGTTTACAACGTTGTTTTACATTTGCAATTATAATTTCCTAGTTTTATTCACTCTCTACAGTCCCGTACTATCCCTTTTTCAGTCTGTAAACAACTTTGCAACACGAAAACAATGATGAACAGGGTTTTACTTCTCGTATAAATTTATTAGAAGTGCCCTATGTCATTTTGCACGAAGTGATACAAAGGGCCTTTCAAATTTAAGTCTATTGAAAGCATTCCCCCACCTAGCCTGTATGACCGAGCAGAATCATTTAGTGCTCAACAATAAAAATCCACAGTCTTGGCTAAAGAGGTCCATTATTTGTTTGTTTATTTAGTTATTTTATTTAATTGACATTGTACAGTACTATTAAATATCAGGTATATTGGATGCTCTGTTTTAAATACAGTCAAGATTGCCGAGCAATGAATTACATCCTGCTTCTTGTCCTCAAACCATATCTTTCTGGTTTTTAAAACGGTATCATTTGAATTTCCATTTCCAAGCATTATTTTGAACTGTCCCGAAATTGTTTTCCTTTCTTGAAATCAGACTACAGCCCCAGTCTAAAGTGCTTGTCCTCCCAGACAAGGACAAAGAGCCTCTTCGGTAGGTTTAGGGACAATGCATCAAAATAACGCGGTCATTGTTGCAATGTCAGGAATGCTATTATTACCTCCTCTTTGGTAATCCTCGCATTTGACCAAACAAAAGTCACTCAATGAAGGGAGGGTCAGGTTTGTTTTCAATTCACTAATATTATTGATGCCATGTCAGAAAGAGCTGAGTAGTTTGTTACGTAACTATTCAAAAATTGCAGGTGCAAGCTATTGAAAACAGAATCGAATAGCCAAGCTTCCCTATTCATTGGTGCCCTGTTATAGAATTCGTAGCATATACTGAATTGAATAGACCCGTGTTCTATTCATTATACTATGTGAGGGCAGTGGCCTCTTGTCATATCACTTTAAGTTTAAGTCAGCAGTTTGCAAATTAAATGAAATAAACATAAAACCTCACTATTATATCAGTAATATCAGTAACTGAAAGAAAAAAAATACGGGCAATCTTGACAACATCGGACTACAAAAATGATGATAATAATGCATCCCGAAAGCGTCAAATCAGTAAATCGGCACATTTTGTAAAGTCATTAGCATGCAGAAAGTGTTAACAACAAAAAGCGAACCAGTTATCACGGTGAGGCAAAATGGTCTTGTGGATAAAAGTGATCACTTCACAATGCAATGTACTCGGTTCGAGTCTCAGTTTCTCCTTTATATAAACCCATGTTATTTTTTTTTCTTCACTCCATAATATTGACTTGTCATCTCTTTTTTAAAGGGGACACCCCCCCCCCCTCAACAAAGAAAAAATAGCATGTAATACTCTTTCTTTAACAAGCGACTCTCTGAATTAGTCAGAAAACATCTTTTGCTACATCTACAACAATTAGTGTAAGTATGAAGAATACATGAAGATTAGCAATGTGACACTTTAGTCTAGTGGGTAGGCAATCGTCTGATAACTGGAAGGTATCGGGTTCGACCCCCAGCTGTTGCGTTTTTTTCTTTTGCTACATCTACAACAATAAGTATAAGTATGAAAAAAAAACATGGAGATTAGCAATGTGACACTTTAGTCTAGTGGGTAGGCAATCGCCTGGTAACTGGAAGGTATCGGGTTCGACCCCCAGCTGTTGCGTTTTTTTCTTTTGCTACATCTACAACAATAAGTATAAGTATGAAAAAAAAAACATGGAGATTAGCAATGTGACACTTTAGTCTAGTGGGTAGGCAATCGCCTGGTAACTGGAAGGTATCGGGTTCGACACCCAGCTGTTGCTTTTTTTTTAATCTTTGAAAAAGAAAAACTGATGTCAAACCCATTTTGATCTCACTCAAAGTCCATATTTATTGCTATTCTCTTAATTGATCTATACAATGAGCTTGCAATTAACTTGTAAGCAAGGTAAAGTATTATATTTACGAAGTACAAGAAGGACAGGAATCCTGTTTTATCTATTTATCAAACATTATTACATTCAATACTTTTTCAGTCCCAATGAGAGAGAGAGAGAGAGAGAGAGAAAGAGAAAGAGAGCCAGAAAGAGACAAGTGAAGAGAACCCAATACACCTCATCAGTGTAATAAAGTCTGATGATCTTAATCTACATACTTACTTCAAATATTTTGCCGGGCAGATATTATTATTTATAAAAACAAACCAATTTTGGAGTTTTATAATAAATATTATTGTTGTTGTTGTTGTTGATGTAAAACAATGAGAAAATAGGGACCTTTTGCGGGGGGGGGGGGAGCAATGTAGAAAAAAACTACAGGGGAGCCTTGGGATTTTTATTGGGGGGGGGGGGGGTGGGTATCGGCGCGGATTCAGGATTTCTTAGGGGGGCCCAAACTTGAAATCAATTTGAAATTTAATGTGCTGAAATAAAAAAAAATCGTGCCGGCCGATATTTCACTCAGTGGTAGAGGGGGAAGGGGGAGGGGGGGGGGGGGGGTAGAGAGCACTATTTTTTTGTTTGGCCCTCGAAAATTTGAAAAATCACCCCCCCCCCCCCTCCCCACATTAATCGCCAGGGGGGTCCCATCTAGACAGCTAGCTGGCAATCGACAGCTAGCTGGCAATCGACAGCTAGCTGGCAATCGACAGCTAGCTGGCAATCGACAGCGTAGCCTGGCGGCGGTAGCGGGTAGCCCCAAAGCCATGTCCATTTAAAAACTGCATTCAAGAGCCTCTTATTGCTAGGTTTACAACGTTGTTTTACATTTGCAATTATAATTTCCTAGTTTTATTCACTCTCTACAGTCCCGTACTATCCCTTTTTCAGTCTGTAAACAACTTTGCAACACGAAAACAATGATGAACAGGGTTTTACTTCTCGTATAAATTTATTAGAAGTGCCCTATGTCATTTTGCACGAAGTGATACAAAGGGCCTTTCAAATTTAAGTCTATTGAAAGCATTCCCCCACCTAGCCTGTATGACCGAGCAGAATCATTTAGTGCTCAACAATAAAAATCCACAGTCTTGGCTAAAGAGGTCCATTATTTGTTTGTTTATTTAGTTATTTTATTTAATTGACATTGTACAGTACTATTAAATATCAGGTATATTGGATGCTCTGTTTTAAATACAGTCAAGATTGCCGAGCAATGAATTACATCCTGCTTCTTGTCCTCAAACCATATCTTTCTGGTTTTTAAAACGGTATCATTTGAATTTCCATTTCCAAGCATTATTTTGAACTGTCCCGAAATTGTTTTCCTTTCTTGAAATCAGACTACAGCCCCAGTCTAAAGTGCTTGTCCTCCCAGACAAGGACAAAGAGCCTCTTCGGTAGGTTTAGGGACAATGCATCAAAATAACGCGGTCATTGTTGCAATGTCAGGAATGCTATTATTACCTCCTCTTTGGTAATCCTCGCATTTGACCAAACAAAAGTCACTCAATGAAGGGAGGGTCAGGTTTGTTTTCAATTCACTAATATTATTGATGCCATGTCAGAAAGAGCTGAGTAGTTTGTTACGTAACTATTCAAAAATTGCAGGTGCAAGCTATTGAAAACAGAATCGAATAGCCAAGCTTCCCTATTCATTGGTGCCCTGTTATAGAATTCGTAGCATATACTGAATTGAATAGACCCGTGTTCTATTCATTATACTATGTGAGGGCAGTGGCCTCTTGTCATATCACTTTAAGTTTAAGTCAGCAGTTTGCAAATTAAATGAAATAAACATAAAACCTCACTATTATATCAGTAATATCAGTAACTGAAAGAAAAAAAATACGGGCAATCTTGACAACATCGGACTACAAAAATGATGATAATAATGCATCCCGAAAGCGTCAAATCAGTAAATCGGCACATTTTGTAAAGTCATTAGCATGCAGAAAGTGTTAACAACAAAAAGCGAACCAGTTATCACGGTGAGGCAAAATGGTCTTGTGGATAAAAGTGATCACTTCACAATGCAATGTACTCGGTTCGAGTCTCAGTTTCTCCTTTATATAAACCCATGTTATTTTTTTTCTTCACTCCATAATATTGACTTGTCATCTCTTTTTTAAAGGGGACACCCCCCCCCCTCAACAAAGAAAAAATAGCATGTAATACTCTTTCTTTAACAAGCGACTCTCTGAATTAGTCAGAAAACATCTTTTGCTACATCTACAACAATTAGTGTAAGTATGAAGAATACATGAAGATTAGCAATGTGACACTTTAGTCTAGTGGGTAGGCAATCGTCTGATAACTGGAAGGTATCGGGTTCGACCCCCAGCTGTTGCGTTTTTTTCTTTTGCTACATCTACAACAATAAGTATAAGTATGAAAAAAAAAACATGGAGATTAGCAATGTGACACTTTAGTCTAGTGGGTAGGCAATCGCCTGGTAACTGGAAGGTATCGGGTTCGACACCCAGCTGTTGCTTTTTTTTTAATCTTTGAAAAAGAAAAACTGATGTCAAACCCATTTTGATCTCACTCAAAGTCCATATTTATTGCTATTCTCTTAATTGATCTATACAATGAGCTTGCAATTAACTTGTAAGCAAGGTAAAGTATTATATTTACGAAGTACAAGAAGGACAGGAATCCTGTTTTATCTATTTATCAAACATTATTACATTCAATACTTTTTCAGTCCCAATGAGAGAGAGAGAGAGAGAGAGAGAAAGAGAAAGAGAGCCAGAAAGAGACAAGTGAAGAGAACCCAATACACCTCATCAGTGTAATAAAGTCTGATGATCTTAATCTACATACTTACTTCAAATATTTTGCCGGGCAGATATTATTATTTATAAAAACAAACCAATTTTGGAGTTTTATAATAAATATTATTGTTGTTGTTGTTGTTGATGTAAAACAATGAGAAAATAGGGACCTTTTGCGGGGGGGGGGGGGGAGCAATGTAGAAAAAAACTACAGGGGAGCCTTGGGATTTTATTTGGGGGGGGGGGGTGGGTATCGGCGCGGATTCAGGATTTCTTAGGGGGGCCCAAACTTGAAATCAATTTGAAATTTAATGTGCTGAAATAAAAAAAAATCGTGCCGGCCGATATTTCACTCAGTGGTAGAGGGGGAAGGGGGAGGGGGGGGGGGGGGGGGGTAGAGAGCACTATTTTTTGTTTGGCCCTCGAAAATTTGAAAAATCACCCCCCCCCCCCCCCACATTAATCGCCAGGGGGGTCCCATCTAGACAGCTAGCTGGCAATCGACAGCTAGCTGGCAATCGACAGCTAGCTGGCAATCGACAGCTAGCTGGCAATCGACAGCTAGCTGGCAATCGACAGCGTAGCCTGGCGGCGGTAGCGGGTAGCCCCAAAGCCATGTCCATTTAAAAACTGCATTCAAGAGCCTCTTATTGCTAGGTTTACAACGTTGTTTTACATTTGCAATTATAATTTCCTAGTTTTATTCACTCTCTACAGTCCCGTACTATCCCTTTTTCAGTCTGTAAACAACTTTGCAACACGAAAACAATGATGAACAGGGTTTTACTTCTCGTATAAATTTATTAGAAGTGCCCTATGTCATTTTGCACGAAGTGATACAAAGGGCCTTTCAAATTTAAGTCTATTGAAAGCATTCCCCCACCTAGCCTGTATGACCGAGCAGAATCATTTAGTGCTCAACAATAAAAATCCACAGTCTTGGCTAAAGAGGTCCATTATTTGTTTGTTTATTTAGTTATTTTATTTAATTGACATTGTACAGTACTATTAAATATCAGGTATATTGGATGCTCTGTTTTAAATACAGTCAAGATTGCCGAGCAATGAATTACATCCTGCTTCTTGTCCTCAAACCATATCTTTCTGGTTTTTAAAACGGTATCATTTGAATTTCCATTTCCAAGCATTATTTTGAACTGTCCCGAAATTGTTTTCCTTTCTTGAAATCAGACTACAGCCCCAGTCTAAAGTGCTTGTCCTCCCAGACAAGGACAAAGAGCCTCTTCGGTAGGTTTAGGGACAATGCATCAAAATAACGCGGTCATTGTTGCAATGTCAGGAATGCTATTATTACCTCCTCTTTGGTAATCCTCGCATTTGACCAAACAAAAGTCACTCAATGAAGGGAGGGTCAGGTTTGTTTTCAATTCACTAATATTATTGATGCCATGTCAGAAAGAGCTGAGTAGTTTGTTACGTAACTATTCAAAAATTGCAGGTGCAAGCTATTGAAAACAGAATCGAATAGCCAAGCTTCCCTATTCATTGGTGCCCTGTTATAGAATTCGTAGCATATACTGAATTGAATAGACCCGTGTTCTATTCATTATACTATGTGAGGGCAGTGGCCTCTTGTCATATCACTTTAAGTTTAAGTCAGCAGTTTGCAAATTAAATGAAATAAACATAAAACCTCACTATTATATCAGTAATATCAGTAACTGAAAGAAAAAAAATACGGGCAATCTTGACAACATCGGACTACAAAAATGATGATAATAATGCATCCCGAAAGCGTCAAATCAGTAAATCGGCACATTTTGTAAAGTCATTAGCATGCAGAAAGTGTTAACAACAAAAAGCGAACCAGTTATCACGGTGAGGCAAAATGGTCTTGTGGATAAAAGTGATCACTTCACAATGCAATGTACTCGGTTCGAGTCTCAGTTTCTCCTTTATATAAACCCATGTTATTTTTTTTCTTCACTCCATAATATTGACTTGTCATCTCTTTTTTAAAGGGGACACCCCCCCCCCTCAACAAAGAAAAAATAGCATGTAATACTCTTTCTTTAACAAGCGACTCTCTGAATTAGTCAGAAAACATCTTTTGCTACATCTACAACAATTAGTGTAAGTATGAAGAATACATGAAGATTAGCAATGTGACACTTTAGTCTAGTGGGTAGGCAATCGTCTGATAACTGGAAGGTATCGGGTTCGACCCCCAGCTGTTGCGTTTTTTTCTTTTGCTACATCTACAACAATAAGTATAAGTATGAAAAAAAAACATGGAGATTAGCAATGTGACACTTTAGTCTAGTGGGTAGGCAATCGCCTGGTAACTGGAAGGTATCGGGTTCGACCCCCAGCTGTTGCGTTTTTTTCTTTTGCTACATCTACAACAATAAGTATAAGTATGAAAAAAAAAACATGGAGATTAGCAATGTGACACTTTAGTCTAGTGGGTAGGCAATCGCCTGGTAACTGGAAGGTATCGGGTTCGACACCCAGCTGTTGCTTTTTTTTTAATCTTTGAAAAAGAAAAACTGATGTCAAACCCATTTTGATCTCACTCAAAGTCCATATTTATTGCTATTCTCTTAATTGATCTATACAATGAGCTTGCAATTAACTTGTAAGCAAGGTAAAGTATTATATTTACGAAGTACAAGAAGGACAGGAATCCTGTTTTATCTATTTATCAAACATTATTACATTCAATACTTTTTCAGTCCCAATGAGAGAGAGAGAGAGAGAGAGAGAAAGAGAAAGAGAGCCAGAAAGAGACAAGTGAAGAGAACCCAATACACCTCATCAGTGTAATAAAGTCTGATGATCTTAATCTACATACTTACTTCAAATATTTTGCCGGGCAGATATTATTATTTATAAAAACAAACCAATTTTGGAGTTTTATAATAAATATTATTGTTGTTGTTGTTGTTGATGTAAAACAATGAGAAAATAGGGACCTTTTGCGGGGGGGGGGGGGAGCAATGTAGAAAAAAACTACAGGGGAGCCTTGGGATTTTTATTTGGGGGGGGGGTGGGTATCGGCGCGGATTCAGGATTTCTTAGGGGGGCCCAAACTTGAAATCAATTTGAAATTTAATGTGCTGAAATAAAAAAAAATCGTGCCGGCCGATATTTCACTCAGTGGTAGAGGGGGAAGGGGGAGGGGGGGGGGGGGGGGGTAGAGAGCACTATTTTTTTGTTTGGCCCTCGAAAATTTGAAAAATCACCCCCCCCCCCCCCTCCCCACATTAATCGCCAGGGGGGTCCCATAGACAGCTAGCTGGCAATCGACAGCTAGCTGGCAATCGACAGCTAGCTGGCAATCGACAGCTAGCTGGCAATCGACAGCTAGCTGGCAATCGACAGCTAGCTGGCAATCGACAGCGTAGCCTGGCGGCGGTAGCGGGTAGCCCCAAAGCCATGTCCATTTAAAAACTGCATTCAAGAGCCTCTTATTGCTAGGTTTACAACGTTGTTTTACATTTGCAATTATAATTTCCTAGTTTTATTCACTCTCTACAGTCCCGTACTATCCCTTTTTCAGTCTGTAAACAACTTTGCAACACGAAAACAATGATGAACAGGGTTTTACTTCTCGTATAAATTTATTAGAAGTGCCCTATGTCATTTTGCACGAAGTGATACAAAGGGCCTTTCAAATTTAAGTCTATTGAAAGCATTCCCCCACCTAGCCTGTATGACCGAGCAGAATCATTTAGTGCTCAACAATAAAAATCCACAGTCTTGGCTAAAGAGGTCCATTATTTGTTTGTTTATTTAGTTATTTTATTTAATTGACATTGTACAGTACTATTAAATATCAGGTATATTGGATGCTCTGTTTTAAATACAGTCAAGATTGCCGAGCAATGAATTACATCCTGCTTCTTGTCCTCAAACCATATCTTTCTGGTTTTTAAAACGGTATCATTTGAATTTCCATTTCCAAGCATTATTTTGAACTGTCCCGAAATTGTTTTCCTTTCTTGAAATCAGACTACAGCCCCAGTCTAAAGTGCTTGTCCTCCCAGACAAGGACAAAGAGCCTCTTCGGTAGGTTTAGGGACAATGCATCAAAATAACGCGGTCATTGTTGCAATGTCAGGAATGCTATTATTACCTCCTCTTTGGTAATCCTCGCATTTGACCAAACAAAAGTCACTCAATGAAGGGAGGGTCAGGTTTGTTTTCAATTCACTAATATTATTGATGCCATGTCAGAAAGAGCTGAGTAGTTTGTTACGTAACTATTCAAAAATTGCAGGTGCAAGCTATTGAAAACAGAATCGAATAGCCAAGCTTCCCTATTCATTGGTGCCCTGTTATAGAATTCGTAGCATATACTGAATTGAATAGACCCGTGTTCTATTCATTATACTATGTGAGGGCAGTGGCCTCTTGTCATATCACTTTAAGTTTAAGTCAGCAGTTTGCAAATTAAATGAAATAAACATAAAACCTCACTATTATATCAGTAATATCAGTAACTGAAAGAAAAAAAATACGGGCAATCTTGACAACATCGGACTACAAAAATGATGATAATAATGCATCCCGAAAGCGTCAAATCAGTAAATCGGCACATTTTGTAAAGTCATTAGCATGCAGAAAGTGTTAACAACAAAAAGCGAACCAGTTATCACGGTGAGGCAAAATGGTCTTGTGGATAAAAGTGATCACTTCACAATGCAATGTACTCGGTTCGAGTCTCAGTTTCTCCTTTATATAAACCCATGTTATTTTTTTTCTTCACTCCATAATATTGACTTGTCATCTCTTTTTTAAAGGGGACACCCCCCCCCCTCAACAAAGAAAAAATAGCATGTAATACTCTTTCTTTAACAAGCGACTCTCTGAATTAGTCAGAAAACATCTTTTGCTACATCTACAACAATTAGTGTAAGTATGAAGAATACATGAAGATTAGCAATGTGACACTTTAGTCTAGTGGGTAGGCAATCGTCTGATAACTGGAAGGTATCGGGTTCGACCCCCAGCTGTTGCGTTTTTTTCTTTTGCTACATCTACAACAATAAGTATAAGTATGAAAAAAAAAACATGGAGATTAGCAATGTGACACTTTAGTCTAGTGGGTAGGCAATCGCCTGGTAACTGGAAGGTATCGGGTTCGACCCCCAGCTGTTGCGTTTTTTTCTTTTGCTACATCTACAACAATAAGTATAAGTATGAAAAAAAAACATGGAGATTAGCAATGTGACACTTTAGTCTAGTGGGTAGGCAATCGCCTGGTAACTGGAAGGTATCGGGTTCGACACCCAGCTGTTGCTTTTTTTTAATCTTTGAAAAAGAAAAACTGATGTCAAACCCATTTTGATCTCACTCAAAGTCCATATTTATTGCTATTCTCTTAATTGATCTATACAATGAGCTTGCAATTAACTTGTAAGCAAGGTAAAGTATTATATTTACGAAGTACAAGAAGGACAGGAATCCTGTTTTATCTATTTATCAAACATTATTACATTCAATACTTTTTCAGTCCCAATGAGAGAGAGAGAGAGAGAGAGAGAGAAAGAGAAAGAGAGCCAGAAAGAGACAAGTGAAGAGAACCCAATACACCTCATCAGTGTAATAAAGTCTGATGATCTTAATCTACATACTTACTTCAAATATTTTGCCGGGCAGATATTATTATTTATAAAAACAAACCAATTTTGGAGTTTTATAATAAATATTATTGTTGTTGTTGTTGTTGATGTAAAACAATGAGAAAATAGGGACCTTTTGCGGGGGGGGGGGGAGCAATGTAGAAAAAAAACTACAGGGGAGCCTTGGGATTTTTAGGGGGGGGGGTGGGTATCGGCGCGGATTCAGGATTTCTTAGGGGGGCCCAAACTTGAAATCAATTTGAAATTTAATGTGCTGAAATAAAAAAAAATCGTGCCGGCCGATATTTCACTCAGTGGTAGAGGGGGAAGGGGGAGGGGGGGGGGGGGGTAGAGAGCACTATTTTTTTGTTTGGCCCTCGAAAATTTGAAAAATCACCCCCCCCCCCCCCCCCACATTAATCGCCAGGGGGGTCCCATCTAGACAGCTAGCTGGCAATCGACAGCTAGCTGGCAATCGACAGCTAGCTGGCAATCGACAGCTAGCTGGCAATCGACAGCGTAGCCTGGCGGCGGTAGCGGGTAGCCCCAAAGCCATGTCCATTTAAAAACTGCATTCAAGAGCCTCTTATTGCTAGGTTTACAACGTTGTTTTACATTTGCAATTATAATTTCCTAGTTTTATTCACTCTCTACAGTCCCGTACTATCCCTTTTTCAGTCTGTAAACAACTTTGCAACACGAAAACAATGATGAACAGGGTTTTACTTCTCGTATAAATTTATTAGAAGTGCCCTATGTCATTTTGCACGAAGTGATACAAAGGGCCTTTCAAATTTAAGTCTATTGAAAGCATTCCCCCACCTAGCCTGTATGACCGAGCAGAATCATTTAGTGCTCAACAATAAAAATCCACAGTCTTGGCTAAAGAGGTCCATTATTTGTTTGTTTATTTAGTTATTTTATTTAATTGACATTGTACAGTACTATTAAATATCAGGTATATTGGATGCTCTGTTTTAAATACAGTCAAGATTGCCGAGCAATGAATTACATCCTGCTTCTTGTCCTCAAACCATATCTTTCTGGTTTTTAAAACGGTATCATTTGAATTTCCATTTCCAAGCATTATTTTGAACTGTCCCGAAATTGTTTTCCTTTCTTGAAATCAGACTACAGCCCCAGTCTAAAGTGCTTGTCCTCCCAGACAAGGACAAAGAGCCTCTTCGGTAGGTTTAGGGACAATGCATCAAAATAACGCGGTCATTGTTGCAATGTCAGGAATGCTATTATTACCTCCTCTTTGGTAATCCTCGCATTTGACCAAACAAAAGTCACTCAATGAAGGGAGGGTCAGGTTTGTTTTCAATTCACTAATATTATTGATGCCATGTCAGAAAGAGCTGAGTAGTTTGTTACGTAACTATTCAAAAATTGCAGGTGCAAGCTATTGAAAACAGAATCGAATAGCCAAGCTTCCCTATTCATTGGTGCCCTGTTATAGAATTCGTAGCATATACTGAATTGAATAGACCCGTGTTCTATTCATTATACTATGTGAGGGCAGTGGCCTCTTGTCATATCACTTTAAGTTTAAGTCAGCAGTTTGCAAATTAAATGAAATAAACATAAAACCTCACTATTATATCAGTAATATCAGTAACTGAAAAAAAAATACGGGCAATCTTGACAACATCGGACTACAAAAATGATGATAATAATGCATCCCGAAAGCGTCAAATCAGTAAATCGGCACATTTTGTAAAGTCATTAGCATGCAGAAAGTGTTAACAACAAAAAGCGAACCAGTTATCACGGTGAGGCAAAATGGTCTTGTGGATAAAAGTGATCACTTCACAATGCAATGTACTCGGTTCGAGTCTCAGTTTCTCCTTTATATAAACCCATGTTATTTTTTTTTCTTCACTCCATAATATTGACTTGTCATCTCTTTTTTAAAGGGGACACCCCCCCCCCTCAACAAAGAAAAAATAGCATGTAATACTCTTTCTTTAACAAGCGACTCTCTGAATTAGTCAGAAAACATCTTTTGCTACATCTACAACAATTAGTGTAAGTATGAAGAATACATGAAGATTAGCAATGTGACACTTTAGTCTAGTGGGTAGGCAATCGTCTGATAACTGGAAGGTATCGGGTTCGACCCCCAGCTGTTGCGTTTTTTTCTTTTGCTACATCTACAACAATAAGTATAAGTATGAAAAAAAAACATGGAGATTAGCAATGTGACACTTTAGTCTAGTGGGTAGGCAATCGCCTGGTAACTGGAAGGTATCGGGTTCGACCCCCAGCTGTTGCGTTTTTTTCTTTTGCTACATCTACAACAATAAGTATAAGTATGAAAAAAAAAACATGGAGATTAGCAATGTGACACTTTAGTCTAGTGGGTAGGCAATCGCCTGGTAACTGGAAGGTATCGGGTTCGACACCCAGCTGTTGCTTTTTTTTTAATCTTTGAAAAAGAAAAACTGATGTCAAACCCATTTTGATCTCACTCAAAGTCCATATTTATTGCTATTCTCTTAATTGATCTATACAATGAGCTTGCAATTAACTTGTAAGCAAGGTAAAGTATTATATTTACGAAGTACAAGAAGGACAGGAATCCTGTTTTATCTATTTATCAAACATTATTACATTCAATACTTTTTCAGTCCCAATGAGAGAGAGAGAGAGAGAGAGAAAGAGAAAGAGAGCCAGAAAGAGACAAGTGAAGAGAACCCAATACACCTCATCAGTGTAATAAAGTCTGATGATCTTAATCTACATACTTACTTCAAATATTTTGCCGGGCAGATATTATTATTTATAAAAACAAACCAATTTTGGAGTTTTATAATAAATATTATTGTTGTTGTTGTTGTTGATGTAAAACAATGAGAAAATAGGGACCTTTTGCGGGGGGGGGGGGGAGCAATGTAGAAAAAAACTACAGGGGAGCCTTGGGATTTTTATTGGGGGGGGGGGTGGGTATCGGCGCGGATTCAGGATTTCTTAGGGGGGCCCAAACTTGAAATCAATTTGAAATTTAATGTGCTGAAATAAAAAAAAATCGTGCCGGCCGATATTTCACTCAGTGGTAGAGGGGGAAGGGGGGGGGGGGGGGGGGGGGGGGGTAGAGAGCACTATTTTTTGTTTGGCCCTCGAAAATTTGAAAAATCACCCCCCCCCCCCCTCCCCACATTAATCGCCAGGGGGGGTCCCATCTAGACAGCTAGCTGGCAATCGACAGCTAGCTGGCAATCGACAGCTAGCTGGCAATCGACAGCTAGCTGGCAATCGACAGCGTAGCCTGGCGGCGGTAGCGGGTAGCCCCAAAGCCATGTCCATTTAAAAACTGCATTCAAGAGCCTCTTATTGCTAGGTTTACAACGTTGTTTTACATTTGCAATTATAATTTCCTAGTTTTATTCACTCTCTACAGTCCCGTACTATCCCTTTTTCAGTCTGTAAACAACTTTGCAACACGAAAACAATGATGAACAGGGTTTTACTTCTCGTATAAATTTATTAGAAGTGCCCTATGTCATTTTGCACGAAGTGATACAAAGGGCCTTTCAAATTTAAGTCTATTGAAAGCATTCCCCCACCTAGCCTGTATGACCGAGCAGAATCATTTAGTGCTCAACAATAAAAATCCACAGTCTTGGCTAAAGAGGTCCATTATTTGTTTGTTTATTTAGTTATTTTATTTAATTGACATTGTACAGTACTATTAAATATCAGGTATATTGGATGCTCTGTTTTAAATACAGTCAAGATTGCCGAGCAATGAATTACATCCTGCTTCTTGTCCTCAAACCATATCTTTCTGGTTTTTAAAACGGTATCATTTGAATTTCCATTTCCAAGCATTATTTTGAACTGTCCCGAAATTGTTTTCCTTTCTTGAAATCAGACTACAGCCCCAGTCTAAAGTGCTTGTCCTCCCAGACAAGGACAAAGAGCCTCTTCGGTAGGTTTAGGGACAATGCATCAAAATAACGCGGTCATTGTTGCAATGTCAGGAATGCTATTATTACCTCCTCTTTGGTAATCCTCGCATTTGACCAAACAAAAGTCACTCAATGAAGGGAGGGTCAGGTTTGTTTTCAATTCACTAATATTATTGATGCCATGTCAGAAAGAGCTGAGTAGTTTGTTACGTAACTATTCAAAAATTGCAGGTGCAAGCTATTGAAAACAGAATCGAATAGCCAAGCTTCCCTATTCATTGGTGCCCTGTTATAGAATTCGTAGCATATACTGAATTGAATAGACCCGTGTTCTATTCATTATACTATGTGAGGGCAGTGGCCTCTTGTCATATCACTTTAAGTTTAAGTCAGCAGTTTGCAAATTAAATGAAATAAACATAAAACCTCACTATTATATCAGTAATATCAGTAACTGAAAGAAAAAAAATACGGGCAATCTTGACAACATCGGACTACAAAAATGATGATAATAATGCATCCCGAAAGCGTCAAATCAGTAAATCGGCACATTTTGTAAAGTCATTAGCATGCAGAAAGTGTTAACAACAAAAAGCGAACCAGTTATCACGGTGAGGCAAAATGGTCTTGTGGATAAAAGTGATCACTTCACAATGCAATGTACTCGGTTCGAGTCTCAGTTTCTCCTTTATATAAACCCATGTTATTTTTTTTTCTTCACTCCATAATATTGACTTGTCATCTCTTTTTTAAAGGGGACACCCCCCCCCCTCAACAAAGAAAAAATAGCATGTAATACTCTTTCTTTAACAAGCGACTCTCTGAATTAGTCAGAAAACATCTTTTGCTACATCTACAACAATTAGTGTAAGTATGAAGAATACATGAAGATTAGCAATGTGACACTTTAGTCTAGTGGGTAGGCAATCGTCTGATAACTGGAAGGTATCGGGTTCGACCCCCAGCTGTTGCGTTTTTTTCTTTTGCTACATCTACAACAATAAGTATAAGTATGAAAAAAAAACATGGAGATTAGCAATGTGACACTTTAGTCTAGTGGGTAGGCAATCGCCTGGTAACTGGAAGGTATCGGGTTCGACCCCCAGCTGTTGCGTTTTTTTCTTTGCTACATCTACAACAATAAGTATAAGTATGAAAAAAAAAACATGGAGATTAGCAATGTGACACTTTAGTCTAGTGGGTAGGCAATCGCCTGGTAACTGGAAGGTATCGGGTTCGACACCCAGCTGTTGCTTTTTTTTTAATCTTTGAAAAAGAAAAACTGATGTCAAACCCATTTTGATCTCACTCAAAGTCCATATTTATTGCTATTCTCTTAATTGATCTATACAATGAGCTTGCAATTAACTTGTAAGCAAGGTAAAGTATTATATTTACGAAGTACAAGAAGGACAGGAATCCTGTTTTATCTATTTATCAAACATTATTACATTCAATACTTTTTCAGTCCCAATGAGAGAGAGAGAGAGAGAGAGAGAAAGAGAAAGAGAGCCAGAAAGAGACAAGTGAAGAGAACCCAATACACCTCATCAGTGTAATAAAGTCTGATGATCTTAATCTACATACTTACTTCAAATATTTTGCCGGGCAGATATTATTATTTATAAAAACAAACCAATTTTGGAGTTTTATAATAAATATTATTGTTGTTGTTGTTGTTGATGTAAAACAATGAGAAAATAGGGACCTTTTGCGGGGGGGGGGGGGGGAGCAATGTAGAAAAAAACTACAGGGGAGCCTTGGGATTTTTATTTGGGGGGGGGGGTGGGTATCGGCGCGGATTCAGGATTTCTTAGGGGGGCCCAAACTTGAAATCAATTTGAAATTTAATGTGCTGAAATAAAAAAAAAATCGTGCCGGCCGATATTTCACTCAGTGGTAGAGGGGGAAGGGGGAGGGGGGGGGGGGGGGTAGAGAGCACTATTTTTTGTTTGGCCCTCGAAAATTTGAAAAATCACCCCCCCCCCCTCCCCACATTAATCGCCAGGGGGGTCCCATCTAGACAGCTAGCTGGCAATCGACAGCTAGCTGGCAATCGACAGCTAGCTGGCAATCGACAGCTAGCTGGCAATCGACAGCGTAGCCTGGCGGCGGTAGTGGGTAGCCCCAAAGCCATGTCCATTTAAAAACTGCATTCAAGAGCCTCTTATTGCTAGGTTTACAACGTTGTTTTACATTTGCAATTATAATTTCCTAGTTTTATTCACTCTCTACAGTCCCGTACTATCCCTTTTTCAGTCTGTAAACAACTTTGCAACACGAAAACAATGATGAACAGGGTTTTACTTCTCGTATAAATTTATTAGAAGTGCCCTATGTCATTTTGCACGAAGTGATACAAAGGGCCTTTCAAATTTAAGTCTATTGAAAGCATTCCCCCACCTAGCCTGTATGACCGAGCAGAATCATTTAGTGCTCAACAATAAAAATCCACAGTCTTGGCTAAAGAGGTCCATTATTTGTTTGTTTATTTAGTTATTTTATTTAATTGACATTGTACAGTACTATTAAATATCAGGTATATTGGATGCTCTGTTTTAAATACAGTCAAGATTGCCGAGCAATGAATTACATCCTGCTTCTTGTCCTCAAACCATATCTTTTGGTTTTTAAAACGGTATCATTTGAATTTCCATTTCCAAGCATTATTTTGAACTGTCCCGAAATTGTTTTCCTTTCTTGAAATCAGACTACAGCCCCAGTCTAAAGTGCTTGTCCTCCCAGACAAGGACAAAGAGCCTCTTCGGTAGGTTTAGGGACAATGCATCAAAATAACGCGGTCATTGTTGCAATGTCAGGAATGCTATTATTACCTCCTCTTTGGTAATCCTCGCATTTGACCAAACAAAAGTCACTCAATGAAGGGAGGGTCAGGTTTGTTTTCAATTCACTAATATTATTGATGCCATGTCAGAAAGAGCTGAGTAGTTTGTTACGTAACTATTCAAAAATTGCAGGTGCAAGCTATTGAAAACAGAATCGAATAGCCAAGCTTCCCTATTCATTGGTGCCCTGTTATAGAATTCGTAGCATATACTGAATTGAATAGACCCGTGTTCTATTCATTATACTATGTGAGGGCAGTGGCCTCTTGTCATATCACTTTAAGTTTAAGTCAGCAGTTTGCAAATTAAATGAAATAAACATAAAACCTCACTATTATATCAGTAATATCAGTAACTGAAAGAAAAAAAATACGGGCAATCTTGACAACATCGGACTACAAAAATGATGATAATAATGCATCCCGAAAGCGTCAAATCAGTAAATCGGCACATTTTGTAAAGTCATTAGCATGCAGAAAGTGTTAACAACAAAAAGCGAACCAGTTATCACGGTGAGGCAAAATGGTCTTGTGGATAAAAGTGATCACTTCACAATGCAATGTACTCGGTTCGAGTCTCAGTTTCTCCTTTATATAAACCCATGTTATTTTTTTTCTTCACTCCATAATATTGACTTGTCATCTCTTTTTAAAGGGGACACCCCCCCCCCTCAACAAAGAAAAAATAGCATGTAATACTCTTTCTTTAACAAGCGACTCTCTGAATTAGTCAGAAAACATCTTTTGCTACATCTACAACAATTAGTGTAAGTATGAAGAATACATGAAGATTAGCAATGTGACACTTTAGTCTAGTGGGTAGGCAATCGTCTGATAACTGGAAGGTATCGGGTTCGACCCCCAGCTGTTGCGTTTTTTCTTTTGCTACATCTACAACAATAAGTATAAGTATGAAAAAAAAACATGGAGATTAGCAATGTGACACTTTAGTCTAGTGGGTAGGCAATCGCCTGGTAACTGGAAGGTATCGGGTTCGACCCCCAGCTGTTGCGTTTTTTTCTTTTGCTACATCTACAACAATAAGTATAAGTATGAAAAAAAAAACATGGAGATTAGCAATGTGACACTTTAGTCTAGTGGGTAGGCAATCGCCTGGTAACTGGAAGGTATCGGGTTCGACACCCAGCTGTTGCTTTTTTTTAATCTTTGAAAAAGAAAAACTGATGTCAAACCCATTTTGATCTCACTCAAAGTCCATATTTATTGCTATTCTCTTAATTGATCTATACAATGAGCTTGCAATTAACTTGTAAGCAAGGTAAAGTATTATATTTACGAAGTACAAGAAGGACAGGAATCCTGTTTTATCTATTTATCAAACATTATTACATTCAATACTTTTTCAGTCCCAATGAGAGAGAGAGAGAGAGAGAGAGAAAGAGAAAGAGAGCCAGAAAGAGACAAGTGAAGAGAACCCAATACACCTCATCAGTGTAATAAAGTCTGATGATCTTAATCTACATACTTACTTCAAATATTTTGCCGGGCAGATATTATTATTATAAAAAACAAACCAATTTTGGAGTTTTATAATAAATATTATTGTTGTTGTTGTTGTTGATGTAAAACAATGAGAAAATAGGGACCTTTTGCGGGGGGGGGGGGGAGCAATGTAGAAAAAAACTACAGGGGAGCCTTGGGATTTTTATTGGGGGGGGGGGGGGTGGGTATCGGCGCGGATTCAGGATTTCTTAGGGGGGCCCAAACTTGAAATCAATTTGAAATTTAATGTGCTGAAATAAAAAAAAAATCGTGCCGGCCGATATTTCACTCAGTGGTAGAGGGGGAAGGGGGAGGGGGGGGGGGGTAGAGAGCACTATTTTTTTGTTTGGCCCTCGAAAATTTGAAAAATCACCCCCCCCCCCCCCCTTCCCAAATAGCGCCAGGGGGGTCCCATCCTGGCAATCGACAGCTAGCTGGCAATCGACAGCTAGCTGGCAATCGACAGCTAGCTGGCAATCGACAGCGTAGCTGGCGGCGGTAGCGGGTAGCCCCAAAGCCATGTCCATTTAAAAACTGCATTCAAGAGCCTCTTATTGCTAGGTTTACAACGTTGTTTTACATTTGCAATTATAATTTCCTAGTTTTATTCACTCTCTACAGTCCCGTACTATCCTTTTTCAGTCTGTAAACAACTTTGCAACACGAAAACAATGATGAACAGGGTTTTACTTCTCGTATAAATTTATTAGAAGTGCCCTATGTCATTTTGCACGAAGTGATACAAAGGGCCTTTCAAATTTAAGTCTATTGAAAGCATTCCCCCACCTAGCCTGTATGACCGAGCAGAATCATTTAGTGCTCAACAATAAAAATCCACAGTCTTGGCTAAAGAGGTCCATTATTTGTTTGTTTATTTAGTTATTTTATTTAATTGACATTGTACAGTACTATTAAATATCAGGTATATTGGATGCTCTGTTTTAAATACAGTCAAGATTGCCGAGCAATGAATTACATCCTGCTTCTTGTCCTCAAACCATATCTTTCTGGTTTTTAAAACGGTATCATTTGAATTTCCATTTCCAAGCATTATTTTGAACTGTCCCGAAATTGTTTTCCTTTCTTGAAATCAGACTACAGCCCCAGTCTAAAGTGCTTGTCCTCCCAGACAAGGACAAAGAGCCTCTTCGGTAGGTTTAGGGACAATGCATCAAAATAACGCGGTCATTGTTGCAATGTCAGGAATGCTATTATTACCTCCTCTTGGTAATCCTCGCATTTGACCAAACAAAAGTCACTCAATGAAGGGAGGGTCAGGTTTGTTTTCAATTCACTAATATTATTGATGCCATGTCAGAAAGAGCTGAGTAGTTTGTTACGTAACTATTCAAAAATTGCAGGTGCAAGCTATTGAAAACAGAATCGAATAGCCAAGCTTCCCTATTCATTGGTGCCCTGTTATAGAATTCGTAGCATATACTGAATTGAATAGACCCGTGTTCTATTCATTATACTATGTGAGGGCAGTGGCCTCTTGTCATATCACTTTAAGTTTAAGTCAGCAGTTTGCAAATTAAATGAAATAAACATAAAACCTCACTATTATATCAGTAATATCAGTAACTGAAAGAAAAAAAATACGGGCAATCTTGACAACATCGGACTACAAAAATGATGATAATAATGCATCCCGAAAGCGTCAAATCAGTAAATCGGCACATTTTGTAAAGTCATTAGCATGCAGAAAGTGTTAACAACAAAAAGCGAACCAGTTATCACGGTGAGGCAAAATGGTCTTGTGGATAAAAGTGATCACTTCACAATGCAATGTACTCGGTTCGAGTCTCAGTTTCTCCTTTATATAAACCCATGTTATTTTTTTTCTTCACTCCATAATATTGACTTGTCATCTTTTTTTAAAGGGGACACCCCCCCCCCCAACAAAGAAAAAATAGCATGTAATACTCTTTCTTTAACAAGCGACTCTCTGAATTAGTCAGAAAACATCTTTTGCTACATCTACAACAATTAGTGTAAGTATGAAGAATACATGAAGATTAGCAATGTGACACTTTAGTCTAGTGGGTAGGCAATCGTCTGATAACTGGAAGGTATCGGGTTCGACCCCAGCTGTTGCGTTTTTTTCTTTTGCTACATCTACAACAATAAGTATAAGTATGAAAAAAAAACATGGAGATTAGCAATGTGACACTTTAGTCTAGTGGGTAGGCAATCGCCTGGTAACTGGAAGGTATCGGGTTCGACCCCCAGCTGTTGCGTTTTTTTCTTTTGCTACATCTACAACAATAAGTATAAGTATGAAAAAAAAAACATGGAGATTAGCAATGTGACACTTTAGTCTAGTGGGTAGGCAATCGCCTGGTAACTGGAAGGTATCGGGTTCGACACCCAGCTGTTGCTTTTTTTTTAATCTTTGAAAGAAAAAACTGATGTCAAACCCATTTTGATCTCACTCAAAGTCCATATTTATTGCTATTCTCTTAATTGATCTATACAATGAGCTTGCAATTAACTTGTAAGCAAGGTAAAGTATTATATTTACGAAGTACAAGAAGGACAGGAATCCTGTTTTATCTATTTATCAAACATTATTACATTCAATACTTTTTCAGTCCCAATGAGAGAGAGAGAGAGAGAGAGAAAGAGAAAGAGAGCCAGAAAGAGACAAGTGAAGAGAACCCAATACACCTCATCAGTGTAATAAAGTCTGATGATCTTAATCTACATACTTACTTCAAATATTTTGCCGGGCAGATATTATTATTTATAAAAACAAACCAATTTTGGAGTTTTATAATAAATATTATTGTTGTTGTTGTTGTTGATGTAAAACAATGAGAAAATAGGGACCTTTTGCGGGGGGGGGGGGAGCAATGTAGAAAAAAACTACAGGGGAGCCTTGGGATTTTTATTTGGGGGGGGGGGTGGGTATCGGCGCGGATTCAGGATTTCTTAGGGGGGCCCAAACTTGAAATCAATTTGAAATTTAATGTGCTGAAATAAAAAAAAATCGTGCCGGCCGATATTTCACTCAGTGGTAGAGGGGGAAGGGGGAGGGGGGGGGGGGGGGGGTAGAGAGCACTATTTTTTGTTTGGCCCTCGAAAATTTGAAAAATCACCCCCCCCCCCCCCACATTAATCGCCAGGGGGGTCCCATCTAGACAAGATAGCTGGCAATCGACAGCTAGCTGGCAATCGACAGCTAGCTGGCAATCGACAGCTAGCTGGCAATCGACAGCTAGCTGGCAATCGACAGCTAGCTGGCAATCGACAGCTAGCTGGCAATCGACAGCTAGCTGGCAATCGACAGCTAGCTGGCAATCGACAGCTAGCTGGCAATCGACAGCTAGCTGGCAATCGACAGCGTATCTGGCGGCGGTAGCGGGTAGCCCCAAAGCCATGTCCATTTAAAAACTGCATTCAAGAGCCTCTTATTGCTAGGTTTACAACGTTGTTTTACATTTGCAATTATAATTTCCTAGTTTTATTCACTCTCTACAGTCCCGTACTATCCCTTTTTCAGTCTGTAAACAACTTTGCAACACGAAAACAATGATGAACAGGGTTTTACTTCTCGTATAAATTTATTAGAAGTGCCCTATGTCATTTTGCACGAAGTGATACAAAGGGCCTTTCAAATTTAAGTCTATTGAAAGCATTCCCCCACCTAGCCTGTATGACCGAGCAGAATCATTTAGTGCTCAACAATAAAAATCCACAGTCTTGGCTAAAGAGGTCCATTATTTGTTTGTTTATTTAGTTATTTTATTTAATTGACATTGTACAGTACTATTAAATATCAGGTATATTGGATGCTCTGTTTAAATACAGTCAAGATTGCCGAGCAATGAATTACATCCTGCTTCTTGTCCTCAAACCATATCTTTCTGGTTTTTAAAAACGGTATCATTTGAATTTCCATTTCCAAGCATTATTTTGAACTGTCCCGAAATTGTTTTCCTTTCTTGAAATCAGACTACAGCCCCAGTCTAAAGTGCTTGTCCTCCCAGACAAGGACAAAGAGCCTCTTCGGTAGGTTTAGGGACAATGCATCAAAATAACGCGGTCATTGTTGCAATGTCAGGAATGCTATTATTACCTCCTCTTTGGTAATCCTCGCATTTGACCAAACAAAAGTCACTCAATGAAGGGAGGGTCAGGTTTGTTTTCAATTCACTAATATTATTGATGCCATGTCAGAAAGAGCTGAGTAGTTTGTTACGTAACTAAAATTCAAAAATTGCAGGTGCAAGCTATTGAAAACAGAATCGAATAGCCAAGCTTCCCTATTCATTGGTGCCCTGTTATAGAATTCGTAGCATATACTGAATTGAATAGACCCGTGTTCTATTCATTATACTATGTGAGGGCAGTGGCCTCTTGTCATATCACTTTAAGTTTAAGTCAGCAGTTTGCAAATTAAATGAAATAAACATAAAACCTCACTATTATATCAGTAATATCAGTAACTGAAAGAAAAAAAATACGGGCAATCTTGACAACATCGGACTACAAAAATGATGATAATAATGCATCCCGAAAGCGTCAAATCAGTAAATCGGCACATTTTGTAAAGTCATTAGCATGCAGAAAGTGTTAACAACAAAAAGCGAACCAGTTATCACGGTGAGGCAAAATGGTCTTGTGGATAAAAGTGATCACTTCACAATGCAATGTACTCGGTTCGAGTCTCAGTTTCTCCTTTATATAAACCCATGTTATTTTTTTTCTTCACTCCATAATATTGACTTGTCATCTCTTTTTAAAGGGGACACCCCCCCCCTCAACAAAGAAAAAATAGCATGTAATACTCTTTCTTTAACAAGCGACTCTCTGAATTAGTCAGAAAACATCTTTTGCTACATCTACAACAATTAGTGTAAGTATGAAGAATACATGAAGATTAGCAATGTGACACTTTAGTCTAGTGGGTAGGCAATCGTCTGATAACTGGAAGGTATCGGGTTCGACCCCAGCTGTTGCGTTTTTTTCTTTTGCTACATCTACAACAATAAGTATAAGTATGAAAAAAAAACATGGAGATTAGCAATGTGACACTTTAGTCTAGTGGGTAGGCAATCGCCTGGTAACTGGAAGGTATCGGGTTCGACCCCCAGCTGTTGCGTTTTTTTCTTTTGCTACATCTACAACAATAAGTATAAGTATGAAAAAAAAAACATGGAGATTAGCAATGTGACACTTTAGTCTAGTGGGTAGGCAATCGCCTGGTAACTGGAAGGTATCGGGTTCGACACCAGCTGTTGCTTTTTTTAATCTTTGAAAAAGAAAAAACTGATGTCAAACCCATTTTGATCTCACTCAAAGTCCATATTTATTGCTATTCTCTTAATTGATCTATACAATGAGCTTGCAATTAACTTGTAAGCAAGGTAAAGTATTATATTTACGAAGTACAAGAAGGACAGGAATCCTGTTTTATCTATTTATCAAACATTATTACATTCAATACTTTTCAGTCCCAATGAGAGAGAGAGAGAGAGAGAGAGAAAGAGAGAAAGAGAGCCAGAAAGAGACAAGTGAAGAGAACCCAATACACCTCATCAGTGTAATAAAGTCTGATGATCTTAATCTACATACTTACTTCAAATATTTTGCCGGGCAGATATTATTATTTATAAAAACAAACAATTTTGGAGTTTTATAATAAATATTATTGTTGTTGTTGTTGTTGATGTAAAACAATGAGAAAATAGGGACCTTTTGCGGGGGGGGGGAGCAATGTAGAAAAAAACTACAGGGGAGCCTTGGGATTTTTATTTGGGGGGGGGTGGGTATCGGCGCGGATTCAGGATTTCTTAGGGGGGCCCAAACTTGAAATCAATTTGAAATTTAATGTGCTGAAATAAAAAAAAATCGTGCCGGCCGATATTTCACTCAGTGGGAGGGGGAAGGGGGAGGGGGGGGGGGGGGGGTAGAGAGCACTATTTTTTGTTTGGCCCTCGAAAATTTGAAAAATCACCCCCCCCCCCCCCCACATTAATCGCCAGGGGGGCCCATCTAGACAGCTAGCTGGCAATCGACAGCTAGCTGGCAATCGACAGCTAGCTGGCAATCGACAGCTAGCTGGCAATCGACAGCTAGCTGGCAATCGACAGCTAGCTGGCAATCGACAGCTAGCTGGCAATCGACAGCTAGCTGGCAATCGACAGCTAGCTGGCAATCGACAGCTAGCTGGCAATCGACAGCTAGCTGGCAATCGACAGCTAGCTGGCAATCGACAGCTAGCTGGCAATCGACAGCTAGCGGCAATCGACAGCTAGCTGGCAATCGACAGCTAGCTGGCAATCGACAGCTAGCTGGCAATCGACAGCGTAGCCTGGCGGCGGTAGCGGGTAGCCCCAAAGCCATGTCCATTTAAAAACTGCATTCAAGAGCCTCTTATTGCTAGGTTTACAACGTTGTTTTACATTTGCAATTATAATTTCCTAGTTTTATTCACTCTCTACAGTCCCGTACTATCCTTTTTCAGTCTGTAAACAACTTTGCAACACGAAAACAATGATGAACAGGGTTTTACTTCTCGTATAAATTTATTAGAAGTGCCCTATGTCATTTTGCACGAAGTGATACAAAGGGCCTTTCAAATTTAAGTCTATTGAAAGCATTCCCACCACCTAGCCTGTATGACCGAGCAGAATCATTTAGTGCTCAACAATAAAAATCCACAGTCTTGGCTAAAGAGGTCCATTATTTGTTTGTTTATTTAGTTATTTTATTTAATTGACATTGTACAGTACTATTAAATATCAGGTATATTGGATGCTCTGTTTTAAATACAGTCAAGATTGCCGAGCAATGAATTACATCCTGCTTCTTGTCCTCAAACCATATCTTTCTGGTTTTTAAAACGGTATCATTTGAATTTCCATTTCCAAGCATTATTTTGAACTGTCCCGAAATTGTTTTCCTTTCTTGAAATCAGACTACAGCCCCAGTCTAAAGTGCTTGTCCTCCCAGACAAGGACAAAGAGCCTCTTCGGTAGGTTTAGGGACAATGCATCAAAATAACGCGGTCATTGTTGCAATGTCAGGAATGCTATTATTACCTCCTCTTTGGTAATCCTCGCATTTGACCAAACAAAAGTCACTCAATGAAGGAGGGTCAGGTTTGTTTTCAATTCACTAATATTATTGATGCCATGTCAGAAAGAGCTGAGTAGTTTGTTACGTAACTATTCAAAAATTGCAGGTGCAAGCTATTGAAAACAGAATCGAATAGCCAAGCTTCCCTATTCATTGGTGCCCTGTTATAGAATTCGTAGCATATACTGAATTGAATAGACCCGTGTTCTATTCATTATACTATGTGAGGGCAGTGGCCTCTTGTCATATCACTTTAAGTTTAAGTCAGCAGTTTGCAAATTAAATGAAATAAACATAAAACCTCACTATTATATCAGTAATATCAGTAACTGAAAGAAAAAAAATACGGGCAATCTTGACAACATCGGACTACAAAAATGATGATAATAATGCATCCCGAAAGCGTCAAATCAGTAAATCGGCACATTTTGTAAAGTCATTAGCATGCAGAAAGTGTTAACAACAAAAAGCGAACCAGTTATCACGGTGAGGCAAAATGGTCTTGTGGATAAAAGTGATCACTTCACAATGCAATGTACTCGGTTCGAGTCTCAGTTTCTCCTTTATATAAACCCATGTTATTTTTTTTCTTCACTCCATAATATTGACTTGTCATCTCTTTTTTAAAGGGACACCCCCCCCCCTCAACAAAGAAAAAATAGCATGTAATACTCTTCTTTAACAAGCGACTCTCTGAATTAGTCAGAAAACATCTTTTGCTACATCTACAACAATTAGTGTAAGTATGAAGAATACATGAAGATTAGCAATGTGACACTTTAGTCTAGTGGGTAGGCAATCGTCTGATAACTGGAAGGTATCGGGTTCGACCCCCAGCTGTTGCGTTTTTTTCTTTTGCTACATCTACAACAATAAGTATAAGTATGAAAAAAAAACATGGAGATTAGCAATGTGACACTTTAGTCTAGTGGGTAGGCAATCGCCTGGTAACTGGAAGGTATCGGGTTCGACCCCCAGCTGTTGCGTTTTTTTCTTTGCTACATCTACAACAATAAGTATAAGTATGAAAAAAAAAACATGGAGATTAGCAATGTGACACTTTAGTCTAGTGGGTAGGCAATCGCCTGGTAACTGGAAGGTATCGGGTTCGACACCCAGCTGTTGCTTTTTTTTTAATCTTTGAAAAAGAAAAACTGATGTCAAACCCATTTTGATCTCACTCAAAGTCCATATTTATTGCTATCTCTTAATTGATCTATACAATGAGCTTGCAATTAACTTGTAAGCAAGGTAAAGTATTATATTTACGAAGTACAAGAAGGACAGGAATCCTGTTTTATCTATTTATCAAACATTATTACATTCAATACTTTTTCAGTCCCAATGAGAGAGAGAGAGAGAGAGAGAGAGAAAGAGAAAGAGAGCCAGAAAGAGACAAGTGAAGAGAACCCAATACACCTCATCAGTGTAATAAAGTCTGATGATCTTAATCTACATACTTACTTCAAAATTTTGCCGGGCAGATATTATTATTTATAAAAACAAACCAATTTTGGAGTTTTATAATAAATATTATTGTTGTTGTTGTTGTTGATGTAAAACAATGAGAAAATAGGGACCTTTTGCGGGGGGGGGGGGAGCAATGTAGAAAAAAACTACAGGGGAGCCTTGGGATTTTTATTTGGGGGGGGGGTGGGTATCGGCGCGGATTCAGGATTTCTTAGGGGGGCCAAACTTGAAATCAATTTGAAATTTAATGTGCTGAAATAAAAAAAAATCGTGCCGGCCGATATTTCACTCAGTGGTAGAGGGGGGGAAGGGGGAGGGGGGGGGGGGGGGTAGAGAGCACTATTTTTTTGTTTGGCCCTCGAAAATTTGAAAAA
>NW_022145325.1:0-1946 GCF_000002235.5 Strongylocentrotus purpuratus | reverse complement strand
TCGCTATATCCACTGTTTAGATTGCTAAAGATGGAATGAAAACAGGGAGAGTTAGCTGTCTCGAGACATCAAGAAAGATTGTAGGGAACCTGAGTGTCCGCCAGGTGTGGAGCCTGTACTTTCTGATGAGGGAAAATGTTGCAAGGCATGCCCTCAAAGCAGTAAGTCAACAAAATCTATGTCTCCCCGCTTATCTTTTTCCTATACCCATAATAATTTAGTTATAATTATGTAGGCCATAGAATTTGTTTTCGCTTTTCGTAATGAAAGTTGATGAAAAGTTGTCAACATGGTGGGGGTGGGGGTGTTATTTATTTTTATTTTATACATGCAGTATATTTGGGACTTTTGATTTTTCCCCTTCATTTATTTGCTTACGATGAGTAAATCTGCCTTTAAAAATTCATGACTTAATGTACTGAGTAAAGCTGAGTAAGCATGCAAGAGAATCGTGTAGTATGCTGAATCGGCCGGCCTTGTCTGCAGGACTGCCACATTTTTGTTATCAAGTAAAGCTGACGATTTGTATGCAGACTTTCTTTTGCGTTCTCGATTTGACACTGAACGTTACCCTACCGTATACAAAGGAGCAATTTGAGCAAGGAAATTCAGCAGCATTTGAACGAACAATACTATAACAGGAACCGATATAAACTGCATACCGTGAGGTCTGCAAATCTAAGCACCCGTAGCCTACAGTCAGATATCGGCACCGTGGCGGAAATCAGCAAGTTATTGGCTTTGAAAGGGGCTTTCTATTCTGTGTATTTTCATTTTGCATTTGTACTCGTTTACTTCAAGTCCCATTAGGTTCTTAGGAGTCGAAAATTTCATGGAAAACCTAAATGCTCTTAAGCAATAATTTATTATTTGTGTATCAAGACAGACCAGCATAGTCGACATAAATTATGTCGCACACGAATACTAAGCAGCTTATTCTTGATTACTTTATTGTTAGAATCGATTGAGTGTTGGTGGGCTCATTCGAACATGACACTGTAAAATCTTGTCTCTCTGACGTTGTATTCATGTTTTTATTGTCACCTTATGTTACTTTAAACCCGACCACGGGAAGTCTATATACGTTGTTTGGAGGGATAGCGCCGCGTGTGCTATACCAATCATTGCGCGTCATTTATCGGGTAACATTTTGACTCCATGCTTGGCTATATTAGTGTTATGCTTTTAGAATTGAACTTTAGGCCGTATAGGTTACTGACTCGTTGTGTGCATCATTTACAGGGCTTCCCTGCGAGTCTTAAATAGGCACGTGCAGCGCGACTGGGTATGCCAGACGCAGAGAGCGTGTGTGTGTGTGTGTGTGTTCGTCATTGCTAGTTTCTTATCCTCGGTCAACGCAATTGTAGAATGGCGAAAACTAACGTAACTTCCAAAATATGGCATATAAACTGCCATTGTTTAAAAAGAAAAATTAATTAAGTGGCACGTTTTCACTGTATACCTCTTTAAAAAGTGATGTACATACCACATAATGTCAGTTCCTTGCGTGAGGCCGAGAATGTGACATAGAAAAATAGGCTGATATTTAAGATATGCAAGGAATCTAGCTGCCCAATGTCAAGCTTGAAACAATCCATAAAATGATTGAAACTACAGTTTCATATCGTTACAATGATGGAATACCGTGTGGGACAGTGTTGCACTTAACCATGAGGCTAAATTGCATCGGTGTAGCCATAATGTGTCATAGTCAGACGAAGAATGGCTAGGTCGTTATTATGAACTTGTAGATAGATGAAGTCTTGAAAGATAACCCGCGATGTTACCACATGCTATACATTACAGGTGGCCTGGAGTGTTATACCATGGAGCAAAAGCTCCATGGTTATACGGTGCCTGTCGAGACTGTTACGAATATACCAGCGAAGTAAACTCAATAAGCGCTGTATCACATTTTACAGGAACGGAAGTCGATCATCATTGAG
>NW_022145324.1:0-1960 GCF_000002235.5 Strongylocentrotus purpuratus | reverse complement strand
AGGCTGTGATATGATTTGATGTTCAAGAAACTTAGCAGCTCCAATTTGTATTAGTTTAGCATCATATTAAATTCACCTTTTCTTATACTTTTAACTGAACTTGAAAAAGCTTTCTTATGACTGTGGTCTTGTGTTATCGCTCTACTATGATGTATCAACAGAATTTCTTCACCTGAGACAAATCATGAAGAGAAAAGCCAACCTTTTTAAAACTGAGTAGAGCATGAAAGGTTCATTTCATTATTCAGTGGTGGAAAGTATATAAAGAAAACAGTGGAGTGTTTAAGAAAAAGTTTTGCTCAGTGTGCCATTTTCAATCTTAATTAATATTGGATAAAGTTGCAGAGTTGTGTGCACGGCACTTTGAAACATTTCTGTGTGTCTTGATTGAAAGAAATCAAGCTATGCAAAGACAAGTCCACTACATTTGCCATTTTATGTCACATGCAAGCTGCAGTAAACCATCAACCTGATACACACATACATACAGGACAAACTACCTTGGACTTGCCCCATAAACAGCCATAATTTTGTGCTGTCTATAAATTTGTAATGTTCATATTATATTTTTTCTCTGATTCATAATCTCCCAGGCAATGAGGTCCAGCCAAAGAGGGACCTGTCCCGCTTTGTCCTCTGGCCCAAGTATGTACGCCTCCAGCGCCAGAAGGCTGTCCTTTACCAGCGTCTGAAGGTTCCTCCTTCCATCAACCAGTTCAGCCAGGCTCTCGATAGACAAACAGGTAAAATATCCTTTTCAATCGATTCTAATTCATGAAGATCTTATTTTTGACTCGGTGTTGATAGAGAAACGGGTAAAATATCATCTTCAATCCTGTTTTAATATCGATTTTAATTGATGAAGATCTTATTTGTTAATCTGTGTTTTGGATGGATCTAGAATTCATGCACCTTGTTTATCATGGATTTCTCATTTTCTGCGCTTATTTTCGAAGGGACTGATTGGCACTATGGGTGATGGTAAATTCAGATGGCAGCCATAGGGTTTAGAGAATTGAAGTACATGTAGATGTTTCTATTTGGCAATCTTTTTTTAGGTGTTTTCAGAGCCAAATGACATAACTATAATTTCATCATTCATTAACATTCGGAAACGAGAAAAAGGTACAAAGTGAAAGAGTAGTACTTAAATGTAACTTGATGTGATATTTTCAAATACCCTCAGGGGGGTGTTTCACAATTACAGATTTTCAGGCTACAATGGCTCTCCATAATGTTTTAGACTTAAAGTTCGCCTTAGGATTTGTGAACCCGCCCTAGTCTTCATAAAGTTTTCCATACTTAATCAAGTCAATGATGCTTTTGAGTATTGCTATATGAGAAAGTGATTACAAACATAACCCCCTCTGAGACTTGATGGAAGTACCAAATCGTCCAAATTTTTATTTGAAACATTATGTTGCTATAATTTGTGATTCCCTTTTAACCTATGCATTCCAGCTACACAGCTGTTTCGTCTGATGCACAAGTACCGCCCCGAGACCAAGCAGGAGAAGAAGGCCAGGCTCAGGGCCCGTGCCGAGGATCGCGTCAAGGGACGTGAAGAGGTTCCCACTAAGCGTGAAGCTCGCATCATGTCCGTGTCAACACTGTCACCCGTTTGATCGAGTCCAGAAAGCTCAGCTTGTTGCCATTGCTCATGATGTCGAACCCATCGAGGTTTGTGACTCCTTTCTTTTAATTTTCTTTGGAATTGATAGATGTACCATTCTTCATCTTAATGCAACACCAAGGTGGATTTTAAATGCTGTTTTGTCAAGAGTAGAGGTATGCCTCATTTTCATAGAACTTATCGTTTGGGCTCCTGAATAGACCAGTTTATACATGTGTACTTTTAGCTGCCTCAACTGTTGCAATGATATAAGAAATTTTACTGTTTTAAAATTCTGCAAACCATATAAATCTGTCATGTTATAGTTGAAAACATCTCTTCCGCAAT
>NW_022145323.1:0-1965 GCF_000002235.5 Strongylocentrotus purpuratus | reverse complement strand
TTGTTTTTGTGGGGGAGGGGCATGAAAACATCGCCACAACATTTATACACTCACAGTAGGCCTGTCGTCACCTATCTCGAGATTGCCAAATATCCAGCTGTTTGAACTATCCCGATCGGAAACTATCCAGCTAATTTGCGCCTTCATCAGACCGAAGTAGCAATTAGAAGGATATTTGGTCGGGATTGTCATCCTAAGATATCTTGGGATAGTTTGCAAAATATCCCACTATTTGGCAAAATATCCAGCTATTTGTCCTGTGCGTCTTCATTAGACCGAAGATTCGCAATATGCGCTAACGCTGAGCAAAATATCTCGAGCTAATTTCTCAAGGTCGAGTTTCAAGTTTCGAGGTCGAATCTTGAGATAGTGAAGACGCGATTCGTTACTTCAGGATTATTTCCCAAATAGCGGGCTATTTGGCAATCTCGAGATGATGAAGACGCGCCTATACACAGAGTAGAAGATAAAAGGAAACTGAGAAGGAAAGTGGAACAGGGAAATTGACCATCAATAACAAGGATTCATGATACGGGCAATATTGATGAAAGTGAAAATAAACAGAGAAAAGACCGGAAGGCAGAAGAGAGAGAAAGAGAAAGAGTGAGGGAGAGGGATACACAAGCAGAGAAAAAGAGATAGAGAAAGAGATAGAGAAAGAGATAGAGAAAGAGATAGAGAAAGAGCGAATGATAGATGGAAAGTGAACAATAAAGACTTTGTTCATTAATATTTTCCAACAGCCATGAGGTTTCAGACCTTTTCATCAAAAGCCTAAAAAAGAGGTTGACTGTTCTCCTTCCCCCCTTTTCATCGTCTTTGCGTCATCGTTTTCTTTTCAATATTTCACAGTGGTCTGCAATGTCCGGCTAGTTTGACGGTTCTTGAATGACATTAGGGATTATAGTGACATGGATAAATAACAACCAGTTAACTTTACCAAGTGACCATGGGATAGATAAAACCTGTCAAATTGACAGGTTTTATCTATCCATGGTCACTTGGTAAAGTTAACTGGTTGTTATTTATCCATGTCACTATAATCCCTAATGTCATTCAAGAACCGTCAAACTAGCCGGACATTGCAGACCACTGTGAAATATTGAAAAGAAAACGATGACGCAAAGAACGATGAAAAGGGGGGAAGGAGAACAGTCAACCTCTTTTTTAGGCTTTTGATGAAAAGGTCTGAAACCTCATGGCTGTTGGAAAATATTAATGAACAAAGTCTTTATTGTTCACTTTCCATCTATCATTCGCTCTTTCTCTATCTCTTTCTCTATCTCTTTCTCTATCTCTTTCTCTATCTCTTTTTCTCTGCTTGTGTATCCCTCTCCCTCACTCTTTCTCTTTCTCTCTCTTCTGCCTTCCGGTCTTTTCTCTGTTTATTTTCACTTTCATCAATATTGCCCGTATCATGAATCCTTGTTATTGATGGTCAATTTCCCTGTTCCACTTTCCTTCTCAGTTTCCTTTTATCTTCTACTCTGTGTATAGGCGCGTCTTCATCATCTCGAGATTGCCAAATAGCCCGCTATTTGGGAAATAATCCTGAAGTAACGAATCGCGTCTTCACTATCTCAAGATTCGACCTCGAAACTTGAAACTCGACCTTGAGAAATTAGCTCGAGATATTTTGCTCAGCGTTAGCGCATATTGCGAATCTTCGGTCTAATGAAGACGCACAGGACAAATAGCTGGATATTTTGCCAAATAGTGGGATATTTTGCAAACTATCCCAAGATATCTTAGGATGACAATCCCGACCAAATATCCTTCTAATTGCTACTTCGGTCTGATGAAGGCGCAAATTAGCTGGATAGTTTCCGATCGGGATAGTTCAAACAGCTGGATATTTGGCAATCTCGAGATAGTGACGACAGGCCTACTGTGAGTGTATAAATGTTGTGGCGATGTTTCATGCCCCCCCCCACAAAAACAACAACAAAAACAGTATCCCTTGTG
>NW_022145322.1:0-1981 GCF_000002235.5 Strongylocentrotus purpuratus | reverse complement strand
TAACGTACCTCTTTCTACTCTTGAAGACATTGCCCCTCTTGGTGTTGATCTTGGAGTAAATGGTAAATGTCTTTGTTAATACAATATCATTGGACGCAATGTGCACGTTCAATTAGAATAAACAATTTTATACGAGCCAAAATGATAATTTTGAAGAGTGTAATGAGTTGCATGCAGTGAGCGTGAGGAGCACAACGACAGTAATGAAGGCCTAGCCCAGCACCGAAACAACAGCTTAAGATAAAGCCCGTGGCACGCTAGGTCGCTGTACCATGGTGATCAGCGAGGCATGAATGTAACAATCTGGAGTTTGAGTGGAAATCTTCTAAACACGTTATTTGCATAATGTGCATTCAGCACAAGCCTGGGTTAGAAATGAGAATCGGATAGAATGCTAATGCGTACTCCCGATGGGCGATTACATTTTGGTCACAGAGAATTACTTAGAGGGGTGGCACAGTTTCATACTGATCAACTTGAGTTGAAAACAATTGCCTGTTTAAATAAATTTGTGAAGGACGAAAACAAAATGTACTGCACCCACTTTTGGGGGTTGAATTTTTGGACTAGCTGACCGGTTACAGTCGCATCACCGGGGCACTTGCTCATAAAAGGCATCTTCCGTTGGTGTATTAGCGTATCCAGCTTTTTTTCGGGGGGGGGGGGGCACATCAGTGCTGAACTTGATGTCGACATGTTTTTTTTCACCGGACACTTGGCCTCCGTAAAATCAAATGGGGGGGGGGGGGGCTGGGCTGGTACCAAGTTTACAAACATTGGAGCGCTCTTCGAAACCGGCCATTTTATTCTGGTTCTGTATCTGGTGGAATATACTGGATGCATAATCTCATCAGTAGGGATGTAATATGTTTTCAGATTATCAATTCTCAATTATCAATTCGTCTTAAGTTTAGTTAATTATCACACTTTAATTATCAATGTTCCTTTTGAACTTTTTAATGATTAATTCTCTTGAATGCATTACTCAGTGTTTTCCTTGTATACACATACACACCCACACAGTACCTATGCAATGTGTAGTCCCTATACTTTTATACAGAGCAAATGACCTTCACTGCCCACACACAAGTCTTTGGTCAGTTTCTTAGTACAACCAAGTTACTTTCAAGATCATTGTTTTAAGGAACTATATTACTCATTCCTAGTCATTTTTCTGAGGAAACCACGATATGTCTAAGTTTCCCCATTCTTAAGTATTTCTTACTCTCAAGACTTCCTGTTTCCACCAGTTTATAAGTGCTTCTCCACTAGCAGTATCTCATTCTGTTTCAATTCTGTTTCAATTCCAATTCTGTTCCATTTCTATTCTAGTCTATTTCAGTTCACCCAGTTCTCTTTGTCTCAGTTCACTGTAACCAGCTCAATCAATCAATGTGTATTAAAATATTGTTGTGGAATAAACAGTCACGGTAAACACAGTCCTCAACCAAATTGTGTATCGACCTATCCCATTCCCCAACAAAGTGGGCCCCCTGATGATGTCATCTATGTTAAGAAACAGAAATTCTGACTTGAAAATTCAATGCTTGGTGCTTGACGTTTTTCCGGTTGAAATTTATAATGTGCCCATTTTCAAGGCCCATTGTAGAGGTTTTAGGGCTCGGGTTTTCATATTCCCCGCTCATCATATGAACTCTCAGGCTATACCATTTGGGGAAAACAAATTATCCGAATTTTAGAGCCAGTTTTGTTTTTATCTCGAGGGGGGGCGGCACATTTTATGCTCAAGGGGGCACATTTATGTCCGCAGGAGGGGCACTTGGGAAAATCAGGGGGAGGGGGAGGGGTGGAGTGCCACCCGGTTTCGCCGCCCCTGGGCCCGAACTAGGGACAACTAAGACGTACTAAATAATTTATTTCACGGCACTGTCGATGATCGCAATTTTTTTCTAGAGATCGAAGTTCTACAACATCGTTTTTTTTTTCGCGACATGAAACTTACGATAAATGTTATGGTGGT
>NW_022145321.1:0-1988 GCF_000002235.5 Strongylocentrotus purpuratus | reverse complement strand
TACAGTCAATTGACCGGTTCGCAATTTGACCGGTTCCGCCATTTCGGAAACTAGCTCTCGTTTTCAGGAAGACGAAAACGCCAAGGACTTAAACTTTGGTACCGATGGAAAGGTTATTCAATCTACTTTTCAAAAATGGTTTTAGTTTTAGGATACTCACTTACATTTAAAATAAATCCCCTACGACCGTCACTTGCCGTTAACGAACTGCCGAAATGGAACGCGCACGGAAGCGTGATTTCATGTTTGTCGGCCTGCTACAAACGATTGTTCAGGGGAATTAATCATGGCGATAGATGCAACTTGTTTGGAAATTATTCATTATTCCACCATACAAATATAAGATTTGAAGTCTTTGAATTTTTTTTTCTATACCCACCAGAGTAACTGCTGGTCGTTTGGCCGGTTCCGCAAACGCATTCATACTGCCTATACAATACACTGGCCATGGTGTGACTGTATTAACCAGTGCTGCTATTGACAAGTATTGTTGATGACGGCCCCCTAGCGCGGTGCACTTTATTTATTTTGGCATGAATCTTTTTTTTTTTACAACTTACAAAGAAATTGAGAATTTCTATTAATCCTTGTTTAAAAATGTCGAATTTGATGATCATTTCTGGGTGTTCAGTGCAAAAAATTGAAAACTAAATTGAAACAAATGATTTTGTTTCTGTCCAGCTTCCGACAGCACTGTAGGTTTTGGATAAAAAAAATTTGGACTTCAAATTTAAATACAAAAATCTTTCTTAATACTTCCCACTAAACGTTTTTCCTTTGCTCTAAAAATACTTGATGTTGAGGCGGTTGTGCCTCAGGGGTTTGGATTCATTTTAGAGTTACAACTCTCCACATCCAGGGTGCATGAGTCACCCAGGCTAGGAGGTGAGGTTTGTGGGGAACAATTAAATAGTGCATAATAATATGAAAATAAAAACGTAGGTGTGTTTCTAACCCAAGGACATTTCCAGTAATTTAGTAAATTTAAAATTATCCTTTTTTCGGTGGGTTCTAACCTTACTCTTTACCCTTTTTTAAACAAAAAGAAAATAGGTCCACTAATATTTCATAATGAAGACCAGTCTCTCGTCAGTACAGAGACACAAATTTTGATTGTTTTCTTGGAGCACAAATTTGTCAAATACTATAAACCATTTCTCATTTTTGTCTCAATTGGTCATAAACTAAACGATTTATATAAAATTTCTTTTTCATACAGACAATGCCAAAGACAAAGAAGAAGATTACGCCAGCCTCCTGATAGGCCATAAGAGGCCATCAGCACATCTTTTTCAGTTTTACCTGTGAAGGTCAAGAAGAAGTTGAATATTATAGTGAAGTACATGTAGCTGTGTGTCTTCATCACCATTTCTTTGAATTAATTTATTTATGTGACAAGTTCTTTTTTTGTATAGTGCTAGCTTCTGGAGTGCTTAAATTATTTGTGTATAACAATTAACAGACATGCAGGTGTCATAAAGGCAATAAATTTAAAGGCGTTACATACATTTTTATTAACCAGTACATGTGAAAGAGAGTGAGGTGTTTGAAAAACTATGCTACTTTGCATGAAAAACCCACAGAACATGTCTATTTCTGTGATTCATCACCATTTATTTATATGACAGGTATATTTTGGATTTAAAAGGGGTAGCTTCTTGAGTGCTTTAGTTTTGTATTACATTTACACATGCAGGTATCACATGTCAATATATTGAAAGGGTTATCGGGATATACGTGATGAATGTGTTGACATAGAGCATCACCGAACAGTATATGAGGTTTGCTAATACAGTTGCCCAAGCATGATACATGTACATGTATAGTTAAAGCTATAGTCCATCATTTGCAGCCATCCGAAAAGTAACTGGCGTAATTACGTTGAAAAACAAACTTGGTTGAAAGATAGTAAGGGAACTAAACTCCCTGTGAAATTATTCTTTTCTGGGAAGCTGTCATTTTGAGTAATCAACGAAAGAAGGCATTTC
>NW_022145320.1:0-1992 GCF_000002235.5 Strongylocentrotus purpuratus | reverse complement strand
GCAGGGCCAAGCATGACTCATCTACTCTGGTGGTACCAATAATTACACGCGTTCCAAAAAGACAGGAAATTTTAACGAAATGATAAAAGTGCCCAGGAAAGGACAGGAAATGCCCCAACATTACCGCGTGAGCCGGTACTTTCATTTAAAACACCGTGTAGAATTAAAAATCTACTTGAAAAATCGAACTGTCTTTATCATAACTTTATAAATAAAAATGGTACGGACTGAACACTCGTACCCAGAACTAAGTGCAGACTTTTATTGAAACAGTGGTATCAAAAGAAATATTAAAAGCTTGCCGCACCTTGCCGCAAAGAAATTTTAAAGGTCGGGGTACAGAAGCGAAATGAGAGAATTTGTAACGGCGAGACGCAGCCAGACTGGTCTACAACCGCATGGTATTGTACGCTGATGAAGTGGTGTCAGACTTACATGTAGTCTGGCTGGCGGTATTTAACAGTAATAACGCGTGCACGCATGTTCCGTGTTGTGTGGAGCGGGATCGGCCATTGCCAGACGTTGTCTGACACGCGGTGGTGGTTTTTATAAACAGGGATAATGCGTGGACACATATTCCGTGTGCTGCGTTGTGCTGGGCGGGATCGGAACTATACTTTTGGTAGATTGAGTGGCGGGGTATTCTGCAATTGTGCCAAAAAAATCAGGGCTGCGTGGAAATCGGGGCGGGAGGTGATAAAACCGGATTAACTAAATGGCCGGAAAGATTCCTATATCTGGTAATCAATTGCAACCCTGTGCACAAACCCTACGGGACTGCAGGTCTGAAAATTTCTAAGTGTTTTCTCAATTCAAAACTTGTCCCTGCAAATTTAGATTTTTTAGGACATATATAGTATCACTTTTGATGGCTGATAGGTCATTTAAGGGAAAAAATTACTGATGGCCAGATATGGGAATCTTTTCATATTTGGCTCTAGAAGTTGTTGGAAAATCAAGTTTCGTGGAATATGGTGCATCACTTCACTTTTTGGGGACCAAAAGCAAAACTTCACTAATATGCTTATTAATAGCACTAAGTGCCCTAAAAATTTCATATTTTGCCACACAATTTGAAATTCACAAATCAAATTTGAGAGCACATAACATTTTTTTTTATGTCAATGAGAAAATGGATACAACAGTTACAATGAAACGAACAAAACATTCAACTTCAATTGTGCATGCATGGGCCTACAGCAAATAAAATACCGATCGCCATTGCAACAAAAAAATCAACTTGACTCTCAATGGGCGCGGCCCCAATTATGAGGCCTATTACTTTATCAACATATCATGACGATACGTACGTGCAGGCCTATGATTGATGTACAGCAGTGCCTATCATGACTTTTGATCGGAGGACTATAAAGTTGAATGATGAAAATGAACTTGATGATGTGTATTCTTTCTCTTTCATAATTGGTGTTTAACTTGAATAATGGAGTGGAACTTTCCTTAAAAATGCAGATTAATATAAATTAAGAATAATGACATAAATAAAGCAGTCTTTCAACTGACGTTCATATTTACAGTAGGAACGTTCGGTGTCTTTCAATTAAAACCGAAGCTCTCACGAAAAATAAAAAGAAATATAATATGTCCGGAGCTCAATCAACGACGCAAAAAAAGCTATGAAAATAGCCTAGCCTTACGTACGTAAAGTGTAGTACATGTACATGTAATGTCACGTATCATAAAAGAGTAATCCAGACACCATGCATTGTGGCACTGCCTGCCAGGCACCAACGTCTTTTATGTCATTGGAACTCCAGCCCTTTCATCGCAAACATTTCATTATTTATCACAACCTCTTTGTCTGGTGCCGCCTTGGCCGGCTACCCAATTTCTTTTGTCAGCGTTAATCTAGGATTAGTGTAGCAACCCTTGCCTGTGCTCAATAGCCCGCATAAGCACGCAATGGCACGCAGTTGCCCGCAACGGCACGCAACGGCACGCAACGGCACGCAATGCGGGCAGACCCGTGCAGCA
>NW_022145319.1:0-1994 GCF_000002235.5 Strongylocentrotus purpuratus | reverse complement strand
CAATTCAATGGAAATTTGTATAAAAAAGAGCCCCGTCAGTACTAAAAGAGCCCCCGTGAGAAGGCTCACGGGGCTCTTTTCTTTTGGGGGGGGAGAGCCCCCGTGGTAAACAATTAATTTAAGCCCTGAGTTCGACCCCATGAATTATTTCGAAAACAAATAAGAGAAATTCCCTGTAGATCCTGGACTTTTAAAGTGTTACTTTGTGATCTCGTCAGGTACTAACTACGGAGGTCCCCCCCCCCCCTTTTTTTTAATTCTCTTTTACGGCCTTCTACCGTCGTAATGCCGTCTTATGGACAGGACGGAGAATTTAGTCGCACGTGACGCAGTCCTCGCACAATAATCCTATCATCATTATAATTATTTTAGACCATTTCGATTCTGAGAACGGTTTCGCGAAGTCCTTTGACCCCTTTTAACGTTACTCTTATTTATATATTGGTTAACGATCTTGCCAAATATATTAAATCAAGCAGTCTAAAAGTTATATGCAGACGACACAGTGATATATTCCTCCGATACCTCAGTACGCAAAATTGAGTCAACTCTGAACAGTGACCTACTTCTTTTACACCAGTGGATGAAGAAAAAATGGTGGATGAAAGTGTAAATTTTGAAGAAAAAAAAATGTTTGTATGCTAATTGGTAGTCGATACATGATGTCAAAAGAAAAGACCTAAAATGTAACCCTCTGTGAGACCAAAATTCAACAAGTAGACAATGTCAAGTACTTAGGTGTCATTTTGTGATGAGCAAAATAAAAGGAACATTCACCCTGATAAGATGGTTAAAAAAAATAGGACATAATGGTAAGCTTCTTAGAAGATAAGAAGCACCTTGAACGAATCTATAATAAAACTAGTATATATGCAGTTGTTCTTCCCACTTCGACTACGGAGATGTTGTATATGGTTCGGCCTGTAAATATTAACTGAAAGATTACAAAAGCTCCAAAATCCAGCGGGCGTTTGATTTTACATATCAATCGTGACTCTCATAATACCCAATTCAGAAATTCCCAATGCCCTTAACTGGGAATCGTTACACGACAGGAGAAATCAGCATTTGCTAACTTATATGTTTAAATCACTTTATGAGATGGACCCCTGTTTACATTTCAGACCTGTTTAGTATCTCTGTGCACGTATACCTCTTAGGCGGAAGACTATATACGCCTATGAAGTATTATTTCAACACTCCCTTTGGCAAATGCTCTCTCCCAAGTGTCATCGGAGCTAAAAGAGGTTATAACGAAATCAAATATCTGTTTTGCCCAAAAACAAGCAGCCCTAGAATTGATAAATTCGAAATGGAATAATTATTTACATATATATACAGAATTACAGATGGATCAAAAGCACCGGATAAAGACTCTGCTGCTGCTGTATTTCATGTACCTTATATGATGTTCTCAATCTAAAAGACTAGCTAATTCCACATTTCTTATAGAGCAGAGATGGCCGCAATGGTACTTGCCCTAACATGGTTATTACAACTCCCAGGACTCTACATCGGGGCAGTTATCCTTTCCGATTCTTTGAGTTCACTCCAGGCCATAGAATCTCGTAAGACGAATCTTTTATTCTTGAAATTCTAACCATGTGTAGTCAACTAAAATGCAAGGGCACCCAGGTCAATTTCGAATGGATTCCCAGTCATTGTGGTCTACAACACAATGAGATAACAGATAAGTTTGCTAAAGCAGGACTAAATTAAAAACAAATAGAAATCAACAACGCTCTTACCAGAGCAGAATCAAACTATGTTATAAAGACATAATACATAGAGATATGGCAAAAAAGATGGAATGAGAAACATCATCCCCCTACGGGAAACGCAAAGTTGGTATCAAAAACATTGTGGTAGTGTTACTTAAACAACAGAAGTAACGAAAAACTATTCTCCATCGCCTAAGAATTGGAACTAGGTTTAAATGTAAATCTATTTGAGTTGAATCAACATGAGACTGGTCTTTGTTCAAATTGGGAGCA
>NW_022145318.1:0-1994 GCF_000002235.5 Strongylocentrotus purpuratus | reverse complement strand
TTTTTTGGTTCGTACACAGGTGGCGCTCTTCCACATTTCCCTCTTCCCCTTCTTGATCACGTTGATACTCGAGAGAATGGGCTACAGTGCTGATTTAGGGACTGCAGATTTTAGTTTTAAAGCCCGTCTGCATCAGTGGGATTAGACCTCCCTACAAGGTCACTGACAGGTGGCTATCTCACTCAAATCAGCTCTCAATTAACATAAGAAAAAGAGGATCAAAGGGGACTAACAGGCACCGATTAGGCATTGTTTGCTATATACAGTGTAGAGGGTGCAAGTAGTTATAAGTAGTGCAGTGGGGCTTTATCTTGAACTCTGGTATGGGAATCGTATTTTTAGAGAAAAATGCTATGATTATTTTGGATTGTTTATCCTGCAGTAGATTGGTTGTTTGAACCAGTGAAATAAAAAACAAACGCGCAAAAACTTACTGGGCTTCATCTTTGATAAAAAAACACAACTCCCATTGACACATAATTACAGCGACATGTAATAAAGCACATGGTGTCAGGCCTACTCACCCAGATTTCCTTATTTTCCTATGCTCATTACTCAGCCACGATACATTTTCTACCAAAAGTGTTTGGCACATGTCATTCATTTGTAATCTTGAACATTCAATGTAAGTTTCGTTGGATTCTGTGAAATTTGTTTTCTATATTTACCAGAATATATTTTATCTTTAACATTATGTAAACAAAAACACGACATTTCAGTCATTTGGACCTCGATGGAAGGATAAATGAATTGGAATTCGTGTTTCGCTCTCTTTCCCTTGAGATTCTCTCCCGTAAAATGTATTACTCACTCGTGAAATGTACTACTTTCTACTTTATTTGAATAATTTCCCTCTCTTTGTTTAAGATGGTATTCTCGTTTGCAATCGATCTATCTTTTCCCTCATTCAATCCAATCCATAGCCAAAAACAGATTATCTTTTAAATTGTTTTTATTATTAGTATTATTATTTTTAATCCTACTTTCCAACCTGGAAAGTAGGATTAAAAATAATAATACTAATAATAAAAACAATTTAAAAGATAATCTGTTTTTGGCTATGGATTGGATTGAATGAGGGAAAAGATAGATCGATTGCAAACGAGAATACCATCTTAAACAAAGAGAGGGAAAATTATTCAAATAAAGTAGAAAGTAGTACATTTCACGAGTGAGTAATACATTTTACGGGAGAGAATCTCAAGGGAAAGAGAGCGAAACACGAATTCCAATTCATTTATCCTTCCATCGAGGTCCAAATGACTGAAATGTCGTGTTTTTGTTTACATAATGTTAAAGATAAAATATAATTCTGGTAAATATAGAAAACAAATTTCACAGAATCCAACGAAACTTACATTGAATGTTCAAGATTACAAATGAATGACATGTGCCAAACACTTTTGGTAGAAAATGTATCGTGGCTGAGTAATGAGCATAGGAAAATAAGGAAATCTGGGTGAGTAGGCCTGACACCATGTGCTTTATTACATGTCGCTGTAATTATGTGTCAATGGGAGTTGTGTTTTTTTATCAAAGATGAAGCCCAGTAAGTTTTTGCGCGTTTGTTTTTTATTTCACTGGTTCAAACAACCAATCTACTGCAGGATAAACAATCCAAAATAAATCATAGCATTTTTCTCTAAAAATACGATTCCCATACCAGAGTTCAAGATAAAGCCCCACTGCACTACTTATAACTACTTGCACCACCCTACACTGTATATAGCAAACAATGCCTAATCGGTGCCTGTTAGTCCCCTTTGATCCTCTTTTTCTTATGTTAATTGAGAGCTGATTTGAGTGAGATAGCCACCTGTCAGTGACCTTGTAGGGAGGTCTAATCCCACTGATGCAGACGGGCTTTAAAACTAAAATCTGCAGTCCCTAAATCAGCACTGTAGCCCATTCTCTCGAGTATCAACGTGATCAAGAAGGGGAAGAGGGAAATGTGGAAGAGCGCCACCTGTGTACGAACCAAAAAAGGAAGGTAT
>NW_022145317.1:0-2026 GCF_000002235.5 Strongylocentrotus purpuratus | reverse complement strand
GAGATTCACCTATAGAAATTGCTCTGTGGAGACGTATACAATCTTTTGTGCAAATGTCTCCACAGGGTACCGTGTACCAGATCAACATATGTGTGAATTTTAATGCGTTTATCAAACTCAGGCACGATCTTTACACACTGGATATCATCCCCCCATATTTTAAGTGGCTGCCACGATTAATTCTAAAGGGGGTGAGTTCAGTGCAATTATGGCTCCCCTTTTTTCCATGAATGTAAATGTACATGTTAGGTTTCATAATTTATGAAAGTGGGCACAATTTTTCCACGGTGGCCTAATGAGTGCCCCGCCCCCACTTTTAAAAGACATACCACGCCTCTAAAAGGGTGAGTTAATGATCATGGTTTCATACCTGATTTTTTTGTGTTCTCATGAACATGAGTCTGCATGAAGTTTAATTCATTTAGAAAGGGTAGGCACATTTTTTTTTCACGGTGGGCAAAAAGAGTCAACCCCCCCCCCCCACCCCATTTAAAAAAAAGTGACTGCTATGCCTCTTTCAGGGACAAATTATCTCATGAATATACGTCTGCGTAAAGTTTCACGCAATATGAATAGAATAAGTCCACATTTCATCCTTTTGTCACACTATCCGCTGGACTAAGAGTGGTGATATTAATCTTACTTATACAGGACAAACGTTCACACAAAAATTTGTTCAACAACAAAATACGGAAAATGTGGAATCAGTCTTGGGCAGGTTGACGAACTTCGGGTCGTCGTCGTTTTCGCACACGGAGTGAAACTTGAAATGCGCGCCGCAGATTTTTATTTCAGAGGCCGTCGTGTGGCTGTTACATGAATCGTGTCTCTGCCCTCTGCTGTGACAGTCAGTTCCTCTCCCTGCGCGTTGTTACCGCCAGAAACAGAGGGATTGTGTTTCAGTGCGATACTTCGTTGGTCCGTCCTTTATACATGTACTACAAAATGTCAAAGTCAGCTGCACAAAACAGCCGTGAGTGCGCAATGTTGTTTACTATGGCTGTTGCACGTGGAGTTAGCTGCAGTGAAATACATAACACTTTCACTTATAGTTTCAGTGGCGGTTGTTGAAAGAAAAAGACGATAACCACACACGTTGGAGCTGTTTGCTTGGAAGTTCAAAGGTGCTTCTTCCTCAACCTTTTCAAGTAAGTATCTGTAGAAGGGAACTTCTTCGTGGAAGAGTACGATACTGACAATTTGTCGTAAAAAAATCGTTTGCATCAAAACAAGAGGTGGTGTCCGGAAATTGGGCAATAGGCCTTCGTGTGTGACACTAGCTGAGTTACCCGGCCAGCCCTAAATTTTAACATTTTTTTCTTGTGTATTCCCCATATACTAGTATTAGGTCAGTCATCTCTGTTTTGTGTAATTCTTTTCACTCTGTGGTTTAGGTCAAAAGTACTATTAAGCTGCATAAAACACTCTTTCTTTCATATCTGCAGTACTGCACCCTTTGGTTCGACTATCGCGTGTCGTAGCGCCCACAGGTATAGGACTACGATCATAACGGTCCGGCTGTCAACCACGCCGTGCCGTCACACTGCTGCGTCCGACCACGGAGGAAGCCTTTCTTCACGGATCAACAATGATCTGGCTGGCGCTACGGCAGAAGGCAGAAATCCGTTCGTTTCGGCATTGTCGCCATCTTTTATTTTGTTCTGTGTGACTTTGCCGTCATTACTTCTCTCACAAAAATAAATTTGGAAAGACTGTTGCAACCTGACGCTACTCAGCGGTTGAAGTAGCTATGGAGAGTCAAGACAATGTACATGTATTTCCTAACAAAATTGTAAATTGTTTTTTTCAGTCCCGGATTCATGTGTTATCATAATTTTTGCAATGACTGACCTTCAATAAGATGATATATGAAGAAAAAGCAGCGTCAGGTTGCAACATTCTTCCCACATCTTCTGTTACAATAATTGCCCAGCCGCAATAGTGGACAGAGTCAGCCCAAACTCTACATGTTTATATGACCTTCAGGCGCGGATCCAGAGGGGGGGGGGGGGGGGGGGGGGGGGGG
>NW_022145316.1:0-2045 GCF_000002235.5 Strongylocentrotus purpuratus | reverse complement strand
GGGTCCTTATTCACAAAGCACCCGTAAATGCTTGCGGGCGCGCAACTTCCCCGCAACCCTCACTTAAACACTTGCGGTTATTCACGAAGGCCCCTTAAATCTGCGTGTGCCCGTAAACCACCCGTAAATTTGCGGGACCTCCAGACGTCCCGCAAGCACACCACAACTTGCGTGGATCATCTCGATTGTCACAATGGCGGCACTCTAGGCATGTATTTTAGATCTACGAACTGAATCGACGTGCCGGTTCATCTTCCGTGACCGGTTGAACCAACTATAGGATAAGTTAAAAAGAAAGTGACCGAATTTGAAAAATGTGTTTTCAATATTTGGCGCGTTCCATTTCATGGGCGTCAATCGGTGGGGGACAAGTCCTCCCCCCACTTTTTTTTTTTTAGTGGCGGATATCATTTCGTGCCCCCCCCCCCCACACTTTTTCTATCCCCGAATAAAAATTGTAGCCTACATAATGATTCTATAGTAGCTGATTCAATGACTAAAAACTCAAAAATGATGTTTAAAAAGATGATCTTTTGCTCACAAAAGTGGTTTGAGTGCTCAGAAATTGCCTCGATCGCACCACAGATTAAGCATCTAGAATTCAAAAAATTTCGGGGCCCGCTCCATGCCGTAATAGGTATGTCCTCCACTTTTGGGAAGCGACTGCCGCCCTTTGTTTTTTTATGGACGAAGTACATCTTATGGGATTTTAAGTGTGAACATTTCACCTAAATTGCACAGTCTAATCCGAAGTTATGTCTATTTCAATAAAACGATCACAAACTTGTTTACCACTCATCACGTGATGCAAACTGAACACCCATTGAGTACAATGAAACGTGGACTTTCCCACCTCCACTGAATGAACAAGAGCATGGGAAAGGATACAAAAATCACCATCAATATTTAAAAAAAATTAGAGCTAACTTGTTTTCTTATATATTGAAAGCACACATTCTGACAGTGGTTTCTGTCTTGAGTTCAATTATTAAAGGGAACCTGCAAAAGGATTTGTATGACTTAAATAGATTTAAAACAGCTTTCTTGCCATGTTACTATGACTTTCAATCTTCTTTTGTAGTAGTAAAAGGGAGAAATTTCAACATTTCAATTTTTATGCTATTGAAACTTTCCATATTCATGAGCCAAAGCGTGATGTCATTCAAAGCAGAACAGAAGTGTCTCTACAGCTTTGAGTACAAATATATATCACACTTGTTTCTATTTTCTTGCAGTAAGTTCCACTTTTTACTTGTTTATCATGTTAAACAGCTTGTTTGGACACTAGCAGTCGCCACTAGTTTTTTTCGAAGCTTTTTTTGTGGGTAACTTTGAAGGAGTTATGTTTGTACTGTTCATATGCACTTTTGACAAGGAGTTCCTTGTGCGTCAAAAGCAAAATAGCGCCATTACATGCGATTGTTTTGATGAAAGGATTTGCTAACAATTGAAAAACTACCACTCTCTTGTCACTTCCAACGAAACAAGTAAGACGATCCTGTATGTATTGTTGCGACACATAATAATGTGTAAGAGAACAAGATGGACTGAATTTCCACTGCATGTTTCCTTTAAAGTCTTGTTGGCATTTTAAAGTTTGTCTGTAATATGATTCTCACTATTAACTCAATAGCTTCCAATGACATTCAAGGACAGCTATAAAAATGGGCTACGTTTGTAACACATGCATAACTTCTGAAAGCATTGGTAAATTTTAGTGATTCATTTTTTTCTTTAAATGAGTGGAAGAACATGCTCTTAAAGACATGCTTGATTGGTGTTGATTGTTTGCTAAGAAAACAAAGACAAGTTAATCTTTAATCGAATCTGCCTGTAATTTTTACAACGAGCAAGTTCTCTAAAATGGGATAAAATGTCTTGGTATTAAGTTCAACCAATTAGTTGCGGGTGCCCGCAACATGCGGGTCCACTAAGGGAACTCTAAGGGTGCTTCGTGAATACCACTTAACGCAAGTCTTACGTGCCCTTAACATCCACTTACGGTCCCCGCAACGCAAACATTTTACGGGTGCTTTGTGAATAAG
>NW_022145315.1:0-56963 GCF_000002235.5 Strongylocentrotus purpuratus | reverse complement strand
ACTGGATGCAGGCAGAGGATTGATGTATTAGTTTTTGTTTTAATTAATTTAGTTTAATTTATTCCCTCAATTTTCTTCGATTACACCCCTCCTTTCCCCGATTTTTCTTTTAGTCTCCCTCTTCACTTTTACATCCTTTTTCTTAGTGCTTCTATACATTAGGCTATAATATCTTTTTTCAAATGTTTGTGTGTTATATATTTTGCCAACACGGACCATGACATTTTCGCTGCTATCAAATTTCCGTCAGCTGACTGTGAATAAAATAAATGTTGTTTTATGTGAAATAAACCTATATGAATGGCTATCGAAAGAGTAGTATATAAAACTATAAATGATACATTTCACAAGGGCCTATACGCCTGTCAGCCTTTCAAATGGCTAGGGTAATTCTTATATACGTTGTTAGTTTGCTAAAGTTTTATGGCGAACATTAAGGTGAACATTTTTTTATCTCTATCCATCACATTAATATCTCTCGGCAATAAAATGAATGAATATTGAATGAATAAATAAATAGATGAATTATGTAGAAGATGTGGGGGAGGGGTATAGTGCCAAATTTAGAGAAGGGCAATACATTGCAGGACATGATTTGAGTTGTTCTCGGTAATGTCAACAAAATACTTATACAATAGCTTTCAACCCTCTTTGGATGTTGAAGTGGCAAAAACGTGACTGGTGACCCCCCCCCCCCTACCACCACTCCTTTTGCATTAATTATTATACTACATTATTTTGCAAAAAAAAACACTGACTTTTATGGAAGTGAATCGACAACTTCGTTTTTAAGATCATTTCGGAAAGTTTTGTCTTTCAAGTTGGCTATAATTATTATTGAATGCATTATCAAAATATAATACTGCATAATTTAGAACAAGTGGAAAACAAAAAAACACAACAACTTGAAGTCTTAAACAAATAATCAAAAAGGAAACCACATTTGCGTTATAGACCTATATACCCTAAAATTGTAATGGTGATGATTTAGACGATGTCGGCGATGATGATAATTCTAATGACAATATTGCTAGATGCTTTTTCCAACCAATTATTATGCCTAAAAATATACGCTAATTTATTTTTGAATCAAGATTTGAGAGATGTCGAGAATAGTTTGCATTTAAAAATAAATAAAAATGAAGCACCATTACTTTCTTTTACAATATGTTCACTTTGATAGTGGTTATAGTTTTTTTTAAATTAAATTCTTTCACCCTAGTGGTTAATTTAAAAATGATTAGCGATATGTTAAGTGACTTTAGTCAGATTTGTCTGATTACCATTATTAAAACATTAAAGACAAGTCACAGGATTTTCCCGGAAAGGCAGTTACAGAATTTTCCCAGATCAGAAAGTGGTGAATAACAGTGAACAGACATTATTAGTAGGCCTACAGAGGCAAAAGAAGAAATAAAGAAAGAATTATCAATTATCAAAATATCATGTAGATCAAATTCTACTGGGAAGCAATTTTATTTGGCCTAACGTTTACCCGAGATGTCTCCCTTTTCTATACTTTTGATGCGCGTCCACCATCGGGACGAATTAGGGTAGGTCTAGGCGGAAATAGGCAAGGAAAATGCCTCACGCAGACGGCGCACTACGGACAATTGCTTACGATTTCAGGCATAAGAATGGCATGGTTGGATTCGCTAGAATTTCGGCTACAAATTGATATACATTAGCGCCTGTATAATTCATTTTCAGAAAAGTTATCTAAGAAAAACTGCCTATCGGGCGGATACCGGGCAGGGTACGGTACTGTAGCTGCTGCTGCTCCTATAGTATTAAATACAACCCACTGATCTCTACGGAAAAATCATGTTGTTGTCGTTGTTGTTTTAGTTTTAAGGGCGTGTGTCATTCAATTATGAATATTTACGAATCTTCTGATTCTTGTCCTAAAATCATATCTAATTGATGGTTTTTAAAACGGTATCATTTGAATTTCCATTTCCAAGCATTATTTTGAACTGTCCCGAAATTGTTTTCCTTTCTTGAAATCAGACTACAGCCCCAGCCTATTCTTTTCTTATGCATGGGATATTGAAAGGCCTTGTCCTCCCAGACAAGGATAAATAGCTTATTCAGTATGCTACCTTTAGAGACAATACTTTAAAATAATGCTGTCATTGTTGCAATGTCAGGAATGCTATTATTACCTCTTTGGTAATCCACGTATTTGCCAAAAGTATTCGCTCAATGAAGGGAGGGTCGGATTTGTTTTCTTCAATTCATTAATTGATGCCATATCTGAAAGAGCTGAGTAGTTTGTTACGTAACTATTCAAAAATTGCAGGTGCAAGCTATTGAAAAGCCAAGCTTCCTTTATTCATTGGTGCCCTTTTATAGAATTCGTAGCGTATACTAAATTAAAAGACCCGTGTTCTATTCATCATGCTATGTCAGGGCAGTAACCTATTGTCATATCACTTTAAGTTAAAGTCAGTAGTTTGCAGAATAAATGAAAATAACATAAAACATCCCTAATATATCAGTAACTGAAAGAAAAAAATTAGGGGCAATCTTGACAACATCGGACTACAAAAATAATAATAAATATGCCTCCCGAAAGCGTGAAATCAGTAAATCGGCATATTTTGTAAAGTCATTAACATGCAGAAAGTGTTAACAACAAACGAACCAGAGAATGGCACTGAGGCAAAGTGGTCTTGTGGATAAGACTGATCGCATCACAATGTAATGTATCCGGTTCGACTCCCAGCTTCTCCTTTATTTTTTTTATTATTATTTTTCTTCACCCCATGATACTGACTTTCCATCTCTTTTTTAAAGGGGTCACCCCCCACCTTCTAAACAAAGGAGTAAATAACATGTGATACTCTTTTCTTTTTTTTTTAAGGGCGACTTTTTGAATTACTTAGTCGTTAGAATACATCTTTTGCTACATCTACAACAATAAGTATCAATATGAAAAAATACATAGAGATTGGCAGTTTGACACATTTAATTTAGTCTAGTGGATAGGCAATTGCCTGGTAACTGGAAGGTATCGGGTTCGACACACAGCAAGTGCTTTAAAAAAAAAATCTTTGTAATAGAAAAAAAAATATGTTAAACCCCTTTTTTATCTCACTCAAAGTCCATACTTATTGCTATTCTTTTAATTGATTGATACAATTTTTTAATTTTTTTTTTTTTTTTTGGGGGGGGGGGCCGGGGGGGGGGGGGTAGCTGGCGGTCGGTAGCGGTAGCCACAGAGCCATGTTAATTTTTAAAACAAGATTCAAGAGCCTAGCTCTTATTGCCAGGTCAACAACGTTTTTTTACATTTTCAATCCTAATTTCCTCGTTTAAATCACTCTCTACTGTCCCGTACTATCTTTTCCAGTCTGTATACAACTTATTTGTAGCATGCATGCAATGAACGGTGTTTTACTCCTCCTATACATTTAATAAAAGCGCCCTAATCTTGCACGAGGTGAGACAAAGGGCCTTTTACATTTGAAAGCATTCACCCCACCTCGCCTGTATACCCGAGCAAAATTAAATAGTGCTCAACAATAAAAACCCACAGTCTTGGGTCAAGAGGTCTATATTTGTTTGTTTATTTAGTTATTTGTTTAATTGACAGTGTACTATTACATATCAGGTATATTAGATACTCTGTTTTAAATACAATCAATTAGACTGTCGAGCAATGAATTCTTCTGATTCTTGTCCTAAAATCATATCTAATTACTGGTTTTTAAAACGGTATCATTTGAATTTCCATTTCCCAGCATTATTTTGAACTGTCCCGAAATTGTTTCCTTTCTTGAAATCAGACTACAGCCCCTGCCTATTCTTTTCTTATGCATGGGGATATTGAAAGGCCTTGTCCTCTCAGACAAGGATAAATAGCTTATTCAGCAGGCTACCTTTAGGGACAATACTTTAAAATAATGCTGTCATTGTTGCAATGTCAGGAATGCTATTATTACCTCTTTGGTAATCACGTATTTGCCAAAAGTATTCGCTCAATGAAGGGAGGGTCGGATTTGTTTTCTTCAATTCATTAATTGATGCCATGTCTGAAAGAGCTGAGTAGTTTGTTACGTAACTATTCAAAAATTGCAGGTGCAAGCTATTGAAAAGCCAAGCTTCCTTTATTCATTGGTGCCCTTTTATAGAATTCGTAGCGTATACTAAATTGAATAGACCCGTGTTCTATTCATTATGCAATGTCAGGGCAGTAACCTATTGTCATATCACTTTAAGTTAAAGTCAGTAGTTTGCAGAATAAATGAAAATAACATAAAACCTCCCTAATATATCAGTAACTGAAAGAAAAAAATTAGGGGCAATCTTGACAACATCGGACTACAAAAATAATAATAAATATGCCTCCCGAAAGCGTGAAATCAGTAAATCGGCATATTTTGTAAAGTCATTAACATCGACAGCTAGCTGGCAATCGACAGCTAGCTGCGTAGCCTGGCGGCGGTAGCGGGTAGCCCCAAAGCCATGTCCATTTAAAAACTGCATTCAAGAGCCTCTTATTGCTAGGTTTACAACGTTGTTTTACATTTGCAATTATAATTTCCTAGTTTTATTCACTCTCTACAGTCCCGTACTATCCCTTTTTCAGTCTGTAAACAACTTTGCAACACGAAAACAATGATGAACAGGGTTTTACTTCTCGTATAAATTTATTAGAAGTGCCCTATGTCATTTTGCACGAAGTGATACAAAGGGCCTTTCAAATTTAAGTCTATTGAAAGCATTCCCCCACCTAGCCTGTATGACCGAGCAGAATCATTTAGTGCTCAACAATAAAAATCCACAGTCTTGGCTAAAGAGGTCCATTATTTGTTTGTTTATTTAGTTATTTGATTTAATTGACATTGTACAGTACTATTAAATATCAGGTATATTGGATGCTCTGTTTTAAATACAGTCAAGATTGCCGAGCAATGAATTACATCCTGCTTCTTGTCCTCAAACCATATCTTTCTGGTTTTTAAAACGGTATCATTTGAATTTCCATTTCCAAGCATTATTTTGAACTGTCCCGAAATTGTTTTCCTTTCTTGAAATCAGACTACAGCCCCAGTCTAAAGTGCTTGTCCTCCCAGACAAGGACAAAGAGCCTCTTCGGTAGGTTTAGGGACAATGCATCAAAATAACGCGGTCATTGTTGCAATGTCAGGAATGCTATTATTACCTCCTCTTTGGTAATCCTCGCATTTGACCAAACAAAAGTCACTCAATGAAGGGAGGGTCAGGTTTGTTTTCAATTCACTAATATTATTGATGCCATGTCAGAAAGAGCTGAGTAGTTTGTTACGTAACTATTCAAAAATTGCAGGTGCAAGCTATTGAAAACAGAATCGAATAGCCAAGCTTCCCTATTCATTGGTGCCCTGTTATAGAATTCGTAGCATATACTGAATTGAATAGACCCGTGTTCTATTCATTATACTATGTGAGGGCAGTGGCCTCTTGTCATATCACTTTAAGTTTAAGTCAGCAGTTTGCAAATTAAATGAAATAAACATAAAACCTCACTATTATATCAGTAATATCAGTAACTGAAAGAAAAAAAATACGGGCAATCTTGACAACATCGGACTACAAAAATGATGATAATAATGCATCCCGAAAGCGTCAAATCAGTAAATCGGCACATTTTGTAAAGTCATTAGCATGCAGAAAGTGTTAACAACAAAAAGCGAACCAGTTATCACGGTGAGGAAAAATGGTCTTGTGGATAAAAGTGATCACTTCACAATGCAATGTACTCGGTTCGAGTCTCAGTTTCTCCTTTATATAAACCCATGTTATTTTTTTTCTTCACTCCATAATATTGACTTGTCATCTCTTTTTTAAAGGGGACACCCCCCCCCCCCTCAACAAAGAAAAAATAGCATGTAATACTCTTTCTTTAACAAGCGACTCTCTGAATTAGTCAGAAAACATCTTTTGCTACATCTACAACAATTAGTGTAAGTATGAAGAATACATGAAGATTAGCAATGTGACACTTTAGTCTAGTGGGTAGGCAATCGTCTGATAACTGGAAGGTATCGGGTTCGACCCCCAGCTGTTGCGTTTTTTTCTTTTGCTACATCTACAACAATAAGTATAAGTATGAAGAAAAAAAACATGGAGATTAGCAATGTGACACTTTCGTCTAGTGGGTAGGCAATCGCCTGGTAACTGGAAGGTATCGGGTTCGACCCCCAGCTGTTGCGTTTTTTTCTTTTGCTACATCTACAACAATAAGTATAAGTATGAAAGAAAAAAAACATGGAGATTAGCAATGTGACACTTTAGTCTAGTGGGTAGGCAATCGCCTGGTAACTGGAAGGTATCGGGTTCGACACCCAGCTGTTGCTTTTTTTTTAATCTTTGAAAAAGAAAAACTGATGTCAAACCCATTTTGATCTCACTCAAAGTCCATATTTATTGCTATTCTCTTAATTGATCTATACAATGAGCTTGCAATTAACTTGTAAGCAAGGTAAAGTATTATATTTACGAAGTACAAGAAGGACAGGAATCCTGTTTTATCTATTTATCAAACATTATTACATTCAATACTTTTTCAGTCCCAATGAGAGAGAGAGAGAGAGAGAGAGAGAGAAAGAGAAAGAGAGCCAGAAAGAGACAAGTGAAGAGAACCAATACACCTCATCAGTGTAATAAAGTCTGATGATCTTAATCTACATACTTACTTCAAATATTTTGCCGGGCAGATATTATTATTTATAAAAACAAACCAATTTTGGAGTTTTATAATAAATATTATTGTTGTTGTTGTTGTTGAAGTAAAACAATGAGAAAATAGGGACCTTTTGCGGGGGGGGGGGGGAGCAATGTAGAAAAAAACTACAGGGGAGCCTTGGGATTTTTATTTGGGGGGGGGGGGGGTATCGGCGCGGATTCAGGATTTCTTAGGGGGCCCAAACTTGAAATCAATTTGAAATTTAATGTGCTGAAATAAAAAAAAATCGTGCCGGCCGATATTTCACTCAGTGGTAGAGGGGGAAGGGGGAGGGGGGGGGGGGGGGTAGAGAGCACTATTTTTTTGTTTGGCCCTCGAAAATTTGAAAAATCACCCCCCCCCCCCCCCACATTAATCGCCAGGGGGGTCCCATCTAGACAGCTAGCTGGCAATCGACAGCTAGCTGGCAATCGACAGCTAGCTGGCAATCGACAGCTAGCTGGCAATCGACAGCTAGCTGGCAATCCCAAAGCCATGTCCATTTAAAAACTGCATTCAAGAGCCTCTTATTGCTAGGTTTACAACGTTGTTTTACATTTGCAATTATAATTTCCTAGTTTTATTCACTCTCTACAGTCCCGTACTATCCCTTTTTCAGTCTGTAAACAACTTTGCAACACGAAAACAATGATGAACAGGGTTTTACTTCTCGTATAAATTTATTAGAAGTGCCCTATGTCATTTTGCACGAAGTGATACAAAGGGCCTTTCAAATTTAAGTCTATTGAAAGCATTCCCCCACCTAGCCTGTATGACCGAGCAGAATCATTTAGTGCTCAACAATAAAAATCCACAGTCTTGGCTAAAGAGGTCCATTATTTGTTTGTTTATTTAGTTATTTGATTTAATTGACATTGTACAGTACTATTAAATATCAGGTATATTGGATGCTCTGTTTTAAATACAGTCAAGATTGCCGAGCAATGAATTACATCCTGCTTCTTGTCCTCAAACCATATCTTTCTGGTTTTAAAACGGTATCATTTGAATTTCCATTTCCAAGCATTATTTTGAACTGTCCCGAAATTGTTTTCCTTTCTTGAAATCAGACTACAGCCCCAGTCTAAAGTGCTTGTCCTCCCAGACAAGGACAAAGAGCCTCTTCGGTAGGTTTAGGGACAATGCATCAAAATAACGCGGTCATTGTTGCAATGTCAGGAATGCTATTATTACCTCCTCTTTGGTAATCCTCGCATTTGACCAAACAAAAGTCACTCAATGAAGGGAGGGTCAGGTTTGTTTTCAATTCACTAATATTATTGATGCCATGTCAGAAAGAGCTGAGTAGTTTGTTACGTAACTATTCAAAAATTGCAGGTGCAAGCTATTGAAAACAGAATCGAATAGCCAAGCTTCCCTATTCATTGGTGCCCTGTTATAGAATTCGTAGCATATACTGAATTGAATAGACCCGTGTTCTATTCATTATACTATGTGAGGGCAGTGGCCTCTTGTCATATCACTTTAAGTTTAAGTCAGCAGTTTGCAAATTAAATGAAATAAACATAAAACCTCACTATTATATCAGTAATATCAGTAACTGAAAGAAAAAAAATACGGGCAATCTTGACAACATCGGACTACAAAAATGATGATAATAATGCATCCCGAAAGCGTCAAATCAGTAAATCGGCACATTTTGTAAAGTCATTAGCATGCAGAAAGTGTTAACAACAAAAAGCGAACCAGTTATCACGGTGAGGAAAAATGGTCTTGTGGATAAAAGTGATCACTTCACAATGCAATGTACTCGGTTCGATCGAGTCTCAGTTTCTCCTTTATATAAACCCATGTTATTTTTTTTTCTTCACTCCATAATATTGACTTGTCATCTCTTTTTTAAAGGGGACACCCCCCCCCCCCCCTCAACAAAGAAAAAATAGCATGTAATACTCTTTCTTTAACAAGCGACTCTCTGAATTAGTCAGAAAACATCTTTTGCTACATCTACAACAATTAGTGTAAGTATGAAGAATACATGAAGATTAGCAATGTGACACTTTAGTCTAGTGGGTAGGCAATCGTCTGATAACTGGAAGGTATCGGGTTCGACCCCCAGCTGTTGCGTTTTTTTCTTTTGCTACATCTACAACAATAAGTATAAGTATGAAGAAAAAAACATGGAGATTAGCAATGTGACACTTTCGTCTAGTGGGTAGGCAATCGCCTGGTAACTGGAAGGTATCGGGTTCGACCCCCAGCTGTTGCGTTTTTTTCTTTTGCTACATCTACAACAATAAGTATAAGTATGAAAGAAAAAAACATGGAGATTAGCAATGTGACACTTTAGTCTAGTGGGTAGGCAATCGCCTGGTAACTGGAAGGTATCGGGTTCGACACCCAGCTGTTGCTTTTTTTTTAATCTTTGAAAAAGAAAAACTGATGTCAAACCCATTTTGATCTCACTCAAAGTCCATATTTATTGCTATTCTCTTAATTGATCTATACAATGAGCTTGCATTTAACTTGTAAGCAAGGTAAAGTATTATATTTACGAAGTACAAGAAGGACAGGAATCCTGTTTTATCTATTTATCAAACATTATTACATTCAATACTTTTTCAGTCCCAATGAGAGAGAGAGAGAGAGAGAGAGAGGGAAAGAGAAAGAGAGCCAGAAAGAGACAAGTGAAGAGAACCCAATACACCTCATCAGTGTAATAAAGTCTGATGATCTTAATCTACATACTTACTTCAAATATTTTGCCGGGCAGATATTATTATTTATAAAAACAAACCAATTTTGGAGTTTATAATAAATATTATTGTTGTTGTTGTTGTTGAAGTAAAACAATGAGAAAATAGGGACCTTTTGCGGGGGGGGGGGAGCAATGTAGAAAAAAACTACAGGGGAGCCTTGGGATTTTTATTTGGGGGGGGGGGTGGGTATCGGCGCGGATTCAGGATTTCTTAGGGGGCCCAAACTTGAAATCAATTTGAAATTTAATGTGCTGAAATAAAAAAAAATCGTGCCGGCCGATATTTCACTCAGTGGTAGAGGGGGAAGGGGGAGGGGGGGGGGGGGGTAGTAGAGAGCACTATTTTTTTGTTTGGCCCTCGAAAATTTGAAAAATCACCCCCCCCCCCCCCCCCCCACATTAATCGCCAGGGGGGTCCCATCTAGACAGCTAGCTGGCAATCGACAGCTAGCTGGCAATCGACAGCTAGCTGGCAACTAGCTGGCAATCGACAGCGTAGCCTGGCGGCGGTAGCGGGTAGCCCCAAAGCCATGTCCATTTAAAAACTGCATTCAAGAGCCTCTTATTGCTAGGTTTACAACGTTGTTTTACATTTGCAATTATAATTTCCTAGTTTTATTCACTCTCTACAGTCCCGTACTATCCCTTTTTCAGTCTGTAAACAACTTTGCAACACGAAAACAATGATGAACAGGGTTTTACTTCTCGTATAAATTTATTAGAAGTGCCCTATGTCATTTTGCACGAAGTGATACAAAGGGCCTTTCAAATTTAAGTCTATTGAAAGCATTCCCCCACCTAGCCTGTATGACCGAGCAGAATCATTTAGTGCTCAACAATAAAAATCCACAGTCTTGGCTAAAGAGGTCCATTATTTGTTTGTTTATTTAGTTATTTGATTTAATTGACATTGTACAGTACTATTAAATATCAGGTATATTGGATGCTCTGTTTTAAATACAGTCAAGATTGCCGAGCAATGAATTACATCCTGCTTCTTGTCCTCAAACCATATCTTTCTGGTTTTTAAAACGGTATCATTTGAATTTCCATTTCCAAGCATTATTTGAACTGTCCCGAAATTGTTTTCCTTTCTTGAAATCAGACTACAGCCCCAGTCTAAAGTGCTTGTCCTCCCAGACAAGGACAAAGAGCCTCTTCGGTAGGTTTAGGGACAATGCATCAAAATAACGCGGTCATTGTTGCAATGTCAGGAATGCTATTATTACCTCCTCTTTGGTAATCCTCGCATTTGACCAAACAAAAGTCACTCAATGAAGGGAGGGTCAGGTTTGTTTTCAATTCACTAATATTATTGATGCCATGTCAGAAAGAGCTGAGTAGTTTGTTACGTAACTATTCAAAAATTGCAGGTGCAAGCTATTGAAAACAGAATCGAATAGCCAAGCTTCCCTATTCATTGGTGCCCTGTTATAGAATTCGTAGCATATACTGAATTGAATAGACCCGTGTTCTATTCATTATACTATGTGAGGGCAGTGGCCTCTTGTCATATCACTTTAAGTTTAAGTCAGCAGTTTGCAAATTAAATGAAATAAACATAAAACCTCACTATTATATCAGTAATATCAGTAACTGAAAGAAAAAAAATACGGGCAATCTTGACAACATCGGACTACAAAAATGATGATAATAATGCATCCCGAAAGCGTCAAATCAGTAAATCGGCACATTTTGTAAAGTCATTAGCATGCAGAAAGTGTTAACAACAAAAAGCGAACCAGTTATCACGGTGAGGAAAAATGGTCTTGTGGATAAAAGTGATCACTTCACAATGCAATGTACTCGGTTCGAGTCTCAGTTTCTCCTTTATATAAACCCATGTTATTTTTTTTTCTTCACTCCATAATATTGACTTGTCATCTCTTTTTTAAAGGGGACACCCCCCCCCCCTCAACAAAGAAAAAATAGCATGTAATACTCTTTCTTTAACAAGCGACTCTCTGAATTAGTCAGAAAACATCTTTTGCTACATCTACAACAATTAGTGTAAGTATGAAGAATACATGAAGATTAGCAATGTGACACTTTAGTCTAGTGGGTAGGCAATCGTCTGATAACTGGAAGGTATCGGGTTCGACCCCCAGCTGTTGCGTTTTTTTCTTTTGCTACATCTACAACAATAAGTATAAGTATGAAGAAAAAAAACATGGAGATTAGCAATGTGACACTTTAGTCTAGTGGGTAGGCAATCGCCTGGTAACTGGAAGGTATCGGGTTCGACCCCCAGCTGTTGCGTTTTTTTCTTTTGCTACATCTACAACAATAAGTATAAGTATGAAAGAAAAAAACATGGAGATTAGCAATGTGACACTTTAGTCTAGTGGGTAGGCAATCGCCTGGTAACTGGAAGGTATCGGGTTCGACACCCAGCTGTTGCTTTTTTTTTAATCTTTGAAAAAGAAAAACTGATGTCAAACCCATTTTGATCTCACTCAAAGTCCATATTTATTGCTATTCTCTTAATTGATCTATACAATGAGCTTGCATTAACTTGTAAGCAAGGTAAAGTATTATATTTACGAAGTACAAGAAGGACAGGAATCCTGTTTTATCTATTTATCAAACATTATTACATTCAATACTTTTTCAGTCCCAATGAGAGAGAGAGAGAGAGAGAGAGAGAAAGAGAAAGAGAGCCAGAAAGAGACAAGTGAAGAGAACCCAATACACCTCATCAGTGTAATAAAGTCTGATGATCTTAATCTACATACTTACTTCAAATATTTTGCCGGGCAGATATTATTATTTATAAAAACAAACCAATTTTGGAGTTTTATAATAAATATTATTGTTGTTGTTGTTGTTGATGTAAAACAATGAGAAAATAGGGACCTTTTGCGGGGGGGGGGGAGCAATGTAGAAAAAAACTACAGGGGAGCCTTGGGATTTTTATTTGGGGGGGGGGGGGTGGGTATCGGCGCGGATTCAGGATTTCTTAGGGGGCCCAAACTTGAAATCAATTTGAAATTTAATGTGCTGAAATAAAAAAAAATCGTGCCGGCCGATATTTCACTCAGTGGTAGAGGGGGAAGGGGGGGGGGGGGGGGGGGGTAGAGAGCACTATTTTTTGTTTGGCCCTCGAAAATTTGAAAAATCACCCCCCCCCCCCCCCCCCCCCCCCCACATTAATCGCCAGGGGGGTCCCATCTAGACAGCTAGCTGGCAATCGACAGCTAGCTGGCAATCGACAGCTAGCTGGCAACTAGCTGGCAATCGACAGCGTAGCCTGGCGGCGGTAGCGGGTAGCCCCAAAGCCATGTCCATTTAAAAACTGCATTCAAGAGCCTCTTATTGCTAGGTTTACAACGTTGTTTTACATTTGCAATTATAATTTCCTAGTTTTATTCACTCTCTACAGTCCCGTACTATCCCTTTTTCAGTCTGTAAACAACTTTGCAACACGAAAACAATGATGAACAGGGTTTTACTTCTCGTATAAATTTATTAGAAGTGCCCTATGTCATTTTGCACGAAGTGATACAAAGGGCCTTTCAAATTTAAGTCTATTGAAAGCATTCCCCCACCTAGCCTGTATGACCGAGCAGAATCATTTAGTGCTCAACAATAAAAATCCACAGTCTTGGCTAAAGAGGTCCATTATTTGTTTGTTTATTTAGTTATTTGATTTAATTGACATTGTACAGTACTATTAAATATCAGGTATATTGGATGCTCTGTTTTAAATACAGTCAAGATTGCCGAGCAATGAATTACATCCTGCTTCTTGTCCTCAAACCATATCTTTCTGGTTTTTAAAACGGTATCATTTGAATTTCCATTTCCAAGCATTATTTTGAACTGTCCCGAAATTGTTTTCCTTTCTTGAAATCAGACTACAGCCCCAGTCTAAAGTGCTTGTCCTCCCAGACAAGGACAAAGAGCCTCTTCGGTAGGTTTAGGGACAATGCATCAAAATAACGCGGTCATTGTTGCAATGTCAGGAATGCTATTATTACCTCCTCTTTGGTAATCCTCGCATTTGACCAAACAAAAGTCACTCAATGAAGGGAGGGTCAGGTTTGTTTTCAATTCACTAATATTATTGATGCCATGTCAGAAAGAGCTGAGTAGTTTGTTACGTAACTATTCAAAAATTGCAGGTGCAAGCTATTGAAAACAGAATCGAATAGCCAAGCTTCCCTATTCATTGGTGCCCTGTTATAGAATTCGTAGCATATACTGAATTGAATAGACCCGTGTTCTATTCATTATACTATGTGAGGGCAGTGGCCTCTTGTCATATCACTTTAAGTTTAAGTCAGCAGTTTGCAAATTAAATGAAATAAACATAAAACCTCACTATTATATCAGTAATATCAGTAACTGAAAGAAAAAAAATACGGGCAATCTTGACAACATCGGACTACAAAAATGATGATAATAATGCATCCCGAAAGCGTCAAATCAGTAAATCGGCACATTTTGTAAAGTCATTAGCATGCAGAAAGTGTTAACAACAAAAAGCGAACCAGTTATCACGGTGAGGAAAAATGGTCTTGTGGATAAAAGTGATCACTTCACAATGCAATGTACTCGGTTCGAGTCTCAGTTTCTCCTTTATATAAACCCATGTTATTTTTTTTTCTTCACTCCATAATATTGACTTGTCATCTCTTTTTTAAAGGGGACACCCCCCCCCCCCTCAACAAAGAAAAAATAGCATGTAATACTCTTTCTTTAACAAGCGACTCTCTGAATTAGTCAGAAAACATCTTTTGCTACATCTACAACAATTAGTGTAAGTATGAAGAATACATGAAGATTAGCAATGTGACACTTTAGTCTAGTGGGTAGGCAATCGTCTGATAACTGGAAGGTATCGGGTTCGACCCCCAGCTGTTGCGTTTTTTTCTTTTGCTACATCTACAACAATAAGTATAAGTATGAAGAAAAAAAACATGGAGATTAGCAATGTGACACTTTCGTCTAGTGGGTAGGCAATCGCCTGGTAACTGGAAGGTATCGGGTTCGACCCCCAGCTGTTGCGTTTTTTTCTTTTGCTACATCTACAACAATAAGTATAAGTATGAAAGAAAAAAACATGGAGATTAGCAATGTGACACTTTAGTCTAGTGGGTAGGCAATCGCCTGGTAACTGGAAGGTATCGGGTTCGACACCCAGCTGTTGCTTTTTTTTTAATCTTTGAAAAAGAAAAACTGATGTCAAACCCATTTTGATCTCACTCAAAGTCCATATTTATTGCTATTCTCTTAATTGATCTATACAATGAGCTTGCAATTAACTTGTAAGCAAGGTAAAGTATTATATTTACGAAGTACAAGAAGGACAGGAATCCTGTTTTATCTATTTATCAAACATTATTACATTCAATACTTTTTCAGTCCCAATGAGAGAGAGAGAGAGAGAGAGAGAGAGAAAGAGAAAGAGAGCCAGAAAGAGACAAGTGAAGAGAACCCAATACACCTCATCAGTGTAATAAAGTCTGATGATCTTAATCTACATACTTACTTCAAATATTTTGCCGGGCAGATATTATTATTTATAAAAACAAACCAATTTTGGAGTTTTATAATAAATATTATTGTTGTTGTTGTTGTTGAAGTAAAACAATGAGAAAATAGGGACCTTTTGCGGGGGGGGGGGGAGCAATGTAGAAAAAAACTACAGGGGAGCCTTGGGATTTTTATTTGGGGGGGGGGGGTGGGTATCGGCGCGGATTCAGGATTTCTTAGGGGGCCCAAACTTGAAATCAATTTGAAATTTAATGTGCTGAAATAAAAAAAAATCGTGCCGGCCGATATTTCACTCAGTGGTAGAGGGGGAAGGGGGAGGGGGGGGGGGGGGGTAGAGAGCACTATTTTTTTGTTTGGCCCTCGAAAATTTGAAAAATCACCCCCCCCCCCCCCCCACATTAATCGCCAGGGGGGTCCCATCTAGACAGCTAGCTGGCAATCGACAGCTAGCTGGCAATCGACAGCTAGCTGGCAATCGACAGCTAGCTGGCAATCGACAGCTAGCTGGCAATCGACAGCGGGTAGCGGGTAGCCCCAAAGCCATGTCCATTTAAAAACTGCATTCAAGAGCCTCTTATTGCTAGGTTTACAACGTTGTTTTACATTTGCAATTATAATTTCCTAGTTTTATTCACTCTCTACAGTCCCGTACTATCCCTTTTTCAGTCTGTAAACAACTTTGCAACACGAAAACAATGATGAACAGGGTTTTACTTCTCGTATAAATTTATTAGAAGTGCCCTATGTCATTTTGCACGAAGTGATACAAAGGGCCTTTCAAATTTAAGTCTATTGAAAGCATTCCCCCACCTAGCCTGTATGACCGAGCAGAATCATTTAGTGCTCAACAATAAAAATCCACAGTCTTGGCTAAAGAGGTCCATTATTTGTTTGTTTATTTAGTTATTTGATTTAATTGACATTGTACAGTACTATTAAATATCAGGTATATTGGATGCTCTGTTTTAAATACAGTCAAGATTGCCGAGCAATGAATTACATCCTGCTTCTTGTCCTCAAACCATATCTTTCTGGTTTTTAAAACGGTATCATTTGAATTTCCATTTCCAAGCATTATTTTGAACTGTCCCGAAATTGTTTTCCTTTCTTGAAATCAGACTACAGCCCCAGTCTAAAGTGCTTGTCCTCCCAGACAAGGACAAAGAGCCTCTTCGGTAGGTTTAGGGACAATGCATCAAAATAACGCGGTCATTGTTGCAATGTCAGGAATGCTATTATTACCTCCTCTTTGGTAATCCTCGCATTTGACCAAACAAAAGTCACTCAATGAAGGGAGGGTCAGGTTTGTTTTCAATTCACTAATATTATTGATGCCATGTCAGAAAGAGCTGAGTAGTTTGTTACGTAACTATTCAAAAATTGCAGGTGCAAGCTATTGAAAACAGAATCGAATAGCCAAGCTTCCCTATTCATTGGTGCCCTGTTATAGAATTCGTAGCATATACTGAATTGAATAGACCCGTGTTCTATTCATTATACTATGTGAGGGCAGTGGCCTCTTGTCATATCACTTTAAGTTTAAGTCAGCAGTTTGCAAATTAAATGAAATAAACATAAAACCTCACTATTATATCAGTAATATCAGTAACTGAAAGAAAAAAAATACGGGCAATCTTGACAACATCGGACTACAAAAATGATGATAATAATGCATCCCGAAAGCGTCAAATCAGTAAATCGGCACATTTTGTAAAGTCATTAGCATGCAGAAAGTGTTAACAACAAAAAGCGAACCAGTTATCACGGTGAGGAAAAATGGTCTTGTGGATAAAAGTGATCACTTCACAATGCAATGTACTCGGTTCGATCGAGTCTCAGTTTCTCCTTTATATAAACCCATGTTATTTTTTTTTCTTCACTCCATAATATTGACTTGTCATCTCTTTTTTAAAGGGGACACCCCCCCCCCCTCAACAAAGAAAAAATAGCATGTAATACTCTTTCTTTAACAAGCGACTCTCTGAATTAGTCAGAAAACATCTTTTGCTACATCTACAACAATTAGTGTAAGTATGAAGAATACATGAAGATTAGCAATGTGACACTTTAGTCTAGTGGGTAGGCAATCGTCTGATAACTGGAAGGTATCGGGTTCGACCCCCAGCTGTTGCGTTTTTTTCTTTTGCTACATCTACAACAATAAGTATAAGTATGAAGAAAAAAAACATGGAGATTAGCAATGTGACACTTTCGTCTAGTGGGTAGGCAATCGCCTGGTAACTGGAAGGTATCGGGTTCGACCCCCAGCTGTTGCGTTTTTTTCTTTTGCTACATCTACAACAATAAGTATAAGTATGAAAGAAAAAAACATGGAGATTAGCAATGTGACACTTTAGTCTAGTGGGTAGGCAATCGCCTGGTAACTGGAAGGTATCGGGTTCGACACCCAGCTGTTGCTTTTTTTTTAATCTTTGAAAAAGAAAAACTGATGTCAAACCCATTTTGATCTCACTCAAAGTCCATATTTATTGCTATTCTCTTAATTGATCTATACAATGAGCTTGCATTTAACTTGTAAGCAAGGTAAAGTATTATATTTACGAAGTACAAGAAGGACAGGAATCCTGTTTTATCTATTTATCAAACATTATTACATTCAATACTTTTTCAGTCCCAATGAGAGAGAGAGAGAGAGAGAGAGAGGGAAAGAGAAAGAGAGCCAGAAAGAGACAAGTGAAGAGAACCCAATACACCTCATCAGTGTAATAAAGTCTGATGATCTTAATCTACATACTTACTTCAAATATTTTGCCGGGCAGATATTATTATTTATAAAAACAAACCAATTTTGGAGTTTTATAATAAATATTATTGTTGTTGTTGTTGTTGAAGTAAAACAATGAGAAAATAGGGACCTTTTGCGGGGGGGGGGGGGGAGCAATGTAGAAAAAAACTACAGGGGAGCCTTGGGATTTTTATTTGGGGGGGGGTGGGTATCGGCGCGGATTCAGGATTTCTTAGGGGGCCCAAACTTGAAATCAATTTGAAATTTAATGTGCTGAAATAAAAAAAAAATCGTGCCGGCCGATATTTCACTCAGTGGTAGAGGGGGGAAGGGGGAGGGGGGGGGGGGGGGTAGAGAGCACTATTTTTTTGTTTGGCCCTCGAAAATTTGAAAAATCACCCCCCCCCCCCCCCCCCCCCCCACATTAATCGCCAGGGGGGTCCCATCTAGACAGCTAGCTGGCAATCGACAGCTAGCTGGCAATCGACAGCTAGCTGGCAATCGACAGCTAGCTGGCAATCGACAGCTAGCTGGCAATCGACAGCGTAGCCTGGCGGCTGTAGCGGGTAGCCCCAAAGCCATGTCCATTTAAAAACTGCATTCAAGAGCCTCTTATTGCTAGGTTTACAACGTTGTTTTACATTTGCAATTATAATTTCCTAGTTTTATTCACTCTCTACAGTCCCGTACTATCCCTTTTTCAGTCTGTAAACAACTTTGCAACACGAAAACAATGATGAACAGGGTTTTACTTCTCGTATAAATTTATTAGAAGTGCCCTATGTCATTTTGCACGAAGTGATACAAAGGGCCTTTCAAATTTAAGTCTATTGAAAGCATTCCCCCACCTAGCCTGTATGACCGAGCAGAATCATTTAGTGCTCAACAATAAAAATCCACAGTCTTGGCTAAAGAGGTCCATTATTTGTTTGTTTATTTAGTTATTTGATTTAATTGACATTGTACAGTACTATTAAATATCAGGTATATTGGATGCTCTGTTTTAAATACAGTCAAGATTGCCGAGCAATGAATTACATCCTGCTTCTTGTCCTCAAACCATATCTTTCTGGTTTTTAAAACGGTATCATTTGAATTTCCATTTCCAAGCATTATTTTGAACTGTCCCGAAATTGTTTTCCTTTCTTGAAATCAGACTACAGCCCCAGTCTAAAGTGCTTGTCCTCCCAGACAAGGACAAAGAGCCTCTTCGGTAGGTTTAGGGACAATGCATCAAAATAACGCGGTCATTGTTGCAATGTCAGGAATGCTATTATTACCTCCTCTTTGGTAATCCTCGCATTTGACCAAACAAAAGTCACTCAATGAAGGGAGGGTCAGGTTTGTTTTCAATTCACTAATATTATTGATGCCATGTCAGAAAGAGCTGAGTACCCTGATAGTAGACTGACGTCTTAAAGACGTCATAAATTGGTCGTAAAGTGGTAAACACGTCGTACGTCGTATGGACGACGTAATTACGACGTCATTATGACGTCTTTATAAGACTATTTTTTCCAAGATAATTTTTGTCGTATTAACGACGTCATAAAGACGTCATTTTGACGTCTTTAAAAGACTATTTTTTCCAAGCTAATTTTTGTCATATTGACGACGTGATAATGACGTCATTATGACGTCTTTAAAAGACTATTTTTTCCAAGATAATTTTTGTCGTATTAACGACGTCATAAAGACGTCATTTTCTCGTCTTTAAAAGACTTTTTTTTCCAAGCTTATTTTTGTCGTATTGACGACGTGATAACGACGTCATTATGACGTCTTTAAAAGACTATTTTTTTCAATGTAATGTTGTCGTATTGACGACGTGATAACGACGTCATTATGACGTCTTTAAATTACTATTTTTTCCAAGCTAATTTTTGTCGTATCGACGACGTCATTATGACATCTTTAAAAGACTAATTTTTTCAATGTAATGTCGTCGTATTGACGACGTGATAACGACGTCATTATGACGTCTTTAAAAGACTATTTTTTCCAAGCTAATTTTTGTCGTATCGACGACGTCATTATGACGTCTTTAAAAGACTATTTTTTCCAATGTAATGTTGTCGTATTGACGACGTGATAACGACGTCATTATGACGTCTCTAAAATACTAATTTTTCCAAGCTAATTTTTGTCGTATCGACGACGTCATTTTGACGTCTTTAAAAGACTATTTTGTTTCCAATGTAATGTTGCCGTATTGACGACGTGATAACGACGTCATCATGACGTCTTTAAAATACTATTTTTTCCAAGCTATTTGTTGTCGTATTGACGACGTCATTACGACGTCATTATGACTTCTTTTAAAGACTATTTATTCCAAGATAATTGTTGTCGTATCGACGACGTCATTACGACGTCTTTAAAATACTATTTTTTCCAAGCTATTTGTTGTCGTATTGACGACGTCATTACGACGTCATTATGACTTCTTTTAAAGACTATTTATTCCAAGATAATTGTTGTCGTATCGACGACGTCATTACGACGTCTTTAAAAGACAATTTTTTCCAATATATTTTCTGTCGTATTGACAATGTCATTACGACGTCATTATGACCTCTTTTAAAGACTATTTTTCCAAGATATTTTATTGTCGTAAGCACGACGTTATAACGACGTCATTGCGACGTCTCTAATAACTTTTTTTCAAGATAATAATTGGGTTAAGACTACAACATCTAATATGAGCATAAGTCAAAGTAAATAGGGCAATTATCAGAATTAAAAATAGGGAACAACCCCCCCCCCCCTCGCCCCCCCCCTCAAATGTCATTAGTCATTAATAGTGGACCAATTTCACACCAAGGTCTGCAATATCGATCAAGACTATACATGCTTGCATCTAGTTTGCTATTTCAAACGGGAATGTGTACGTACGTGTGTGTACAGGTACATTCAGCACTCAAGGCAATGCGTAGGACTACAATGCATTGCGTTGCACTATACGATGTGTATGTAATGTATTTGAATTCAGAGTGAAAAAGCCGTTGCAACAAGTATCATCCTCCTGAATACTCTCGTTTTCTCCTGCAAATTTACAGTATGGGTAAGTCCTAGAATTACCTAATTTATTTACGAAAAGTACATAAATCTATAGTTACTGTTTTTTATTCTGAAAAGTTGATATGTAGACTCTTTGTTACTGTAATGCATGATCTTATGTCAGTGATAGTGAGCTCGGACTTTCAACATTTGCTGACTATAGATTCGAAATGTATGATCCCATATATGTATTTTTATGTAGGGTTTTGATTGATGGGATGCATGGCATGGGGCATCATTTAAAGCAAAACAGTTTACTCATTTGCCTACACATGGGCTGCATGGCTTTAAAGGGAAATCTAACTCGAATATACAACTGCTCTAAAACTGAAAGAAAGCAGAAAAATAAGAGAAGCAAACTGATGAAAGTTTTGGCACTAGGTAGGTCTACTGCTAAGTCACACCTAATATGGATAATACATGCAGTCACTCCTTTATTCCAAGCAATACTGTAGATCTACTACTAGTTCAGAATCATATCCAGACTTTTTGACCAGTGACCCATGGCGTGGCCGGTGAGAGTCCTAAAAATCTAAAACATAGGTCTAGATCGGCCTACCCCAAATCAAGCAAATATTCATGAAATGTTCAAATAATGCCGGTCATGATTTAAAAGTCGTTATGTTTCTAACCTGTTTCTGGTCAATTTTCTTATTTTGGGGGGAGTATTTTTCGGGAAAAACGTTGATTGTAGTATACACTTTCTGACAGGTTGCACGGCAAACCGCTGCACAATACAAGTGCATACAGATGGAGGGTTGCGGGGGCACGTAAGTCTGCGTGAAGTGATCTACCTCCTCATTGTACGGTAGATAACTTCACACAGGCGTGCACCCGCCCGCAACCACCATCGGTATGCACTTGTAATGTGCAGCGGTTTACAGTGAAACCTGTGAGAAAGTGTACTATAGTACCGGCCCAGGCCCAGATGTTTGAAAATTGAACATTGCGTGTCGATACGTAGAGGAATAAAGTAATAAAGCAGTGACTTGTGTCACAAACATGTAACCTTAAAACAATTTGTTTCTACAGTCTTTAGACAGCAAATTTAGCTTATAGGCTACCGTATACAGAAATCTTATCTGGAAATAATCGGTTAGACCTGTAAATGGTAAACAAAATTCTTTCCCCACAGGCTGTTCAAAGAAGATTGTAGTATTTGTGTTGCACATGCATACATTATCAACCTTTCATTTTGTTTTAACTTTATTCATTTTCTCATTTATTTGTAGGCATCTTTTTTTAACATCTTTCGTCAAAGAAGTGGATTCAAAGCACATTGTGGCCTCAGTATATTGATGTGAAACCATGCAGAAAATGCTACTTTCTCTCAACCTTGTGGATGTTCCCTACTTCCCTAAGGATCAGCAGCCTCTTGAAACAGGTAAAGCCATTATCGGTAAATGTGTACATGTACTTGTATTATTTCTGTACATTTATTTGTCATATTGTGCATGATCACTGAGACACTGACGAATTAGACACTACATGATGGTTCATTTCATTTGAAAGGCTTATTTCAGTTATTTGTCCTAAGTTTCAAATATATTTATAATTCAATTAATTTTAGATCACTAAAACCTGCAGGTATGTTGCAATAACCAACAATATTATGTGAGTTTCAAACAGTGTTTTTTACCCTTCAGCATAGGTCAAGGAGCTTTCATTCTACCCTCATCAGCAAACTACAGGAATGCCAGTTTTCAGGCAATAGCCTGAATTCAGGCCCTGAGGAGTTATTTTCATACCATAGTTTAGGTTTTTTGTGTACAAGCTAGCTCATTCTAGGTGATTTTCAGGTCCTCTGATCAATTCTAACTGGCATCCCTGAAACTAGAATTGTATTGATAATTAACCAAACAAAATCCTGAATCACGTTTTGCATTGCCCACAAATGTTTAAAACCCAAAGGTGTGTTGACTTTATGTTTGTGAGCAATAAGAAATTATTTCTGATAAATCTTACCAAGCAGTACTTTTCTGACAGAATTAATTATTTACGTTCCAGTTTTAAAATATATGAAAGTTTTTCTTAAATTGTATTCCTTTCTTTTTGCTTTATTCATGCATTAGAATTCCTTGCGTCTATGTTCCTTGGATCTGAAAACAGTGCATAATGCAGGAGATTCCACCCAAAAGCTAACCCACAAGTCCAAGCTGAAGTGGAATATTTCGCAAAATTTGATCTACACTCACCCGATAGCTTTACTGCTAGAGAAAGGTTATTTTTTCACTTCATTATACTTTATAGAGAGAGATTGGGGGAGGGGGAGGGGGAGGGGTGAGGTGTAGCCACAAACCTGAATGGATAAGCTGTAGAACTGAAATTTCCAGTCATGTTTCTTGCAATTTTAATGAATTACAGGATTTACGAACTGACATAATAACGATTTGGGTAAAAGTCTAAAAGATTCCAGTATTTTGAGGATATTTGTAATTACTATTCATGAAGTTGACCTGTTTCATAATGTCTCATGCTCACCCCCCCCCCCCCCCCCCCCCCCCCCACCCCATCCACTTCATATCAGTTCTTACAACATGTTGCAAATTATATATACATTGTAAGTTGGTAATAGAGAAAAATTGAGTGAGGTAAATGCAATACAAATCGAATCCATTATTAAGCAATTAAGACTTGTTCAGGTACGGCACGTGAACCTCCAACAAATTTCAAAAATGATGCAGTTTGGTTTTATGTGTAAAGTGAATGGCAACAAAGGACCTACCGGTGCGTGTCTTTGTATGTTTTGGACTGCCAAATTCAGTGAGCTCTTTTTAATAATATACACTATGTAAAGCGTATTGAACTCTATGTCAGCATTTAAAAAACTCTGCGATTTTGACTGTTTTGCAGCATCATATCTGAGCAAGCCTTAACGGGACGTGGTAAAATTGTTCAGATGAGAGACAATAGTGCTAAGGTATTGACTTCAATGCTATATGTACACTTAAAGATAATCTGAAAGTTTGAGTGAAAAAAGACTATTATTGATGATAAAAATTGGGAACAACTGATCTGATCGATTCCTTAATTCTTCCAACTATATTATTATAATTTAATTAAATTTTAGGTGAATGTAAATCATCACAAAGAAAAGAATTGGCTCTAATACCTTAGATTTTTAAAGGCCTGTTTTATATCTTATTTTCATGGAAAAACGGTTGGGGGAAAATTCAAAAATTATTGGGAGAATGAAGTGTTAAAGAGTGACACACAGTGGCGCCTTCAAAGAAAACCATAAATATCTTTGTGGTTTGAGAATTTTTTGGTAGTTAAAAGTATAAAATTCTTGGATTGTATCTGTGATTTTTTATTGAATTCGCTGTTAAAATTTAAGTTAAATTAATATTTTGTGAAACTCCCCCCAGGAGTTTCAAACGTGCCAAATGAATGTTGTGACATTAGCAATAGAATGTATCTCTTTGTGCTAAACTTGTTCAGCATGTTTGCTATTTTATCTTAAACTTGGAAATATCTTCTGAATAATTATTGCACAGTCACCTTGGAATTGCCCAACAAAGCCACTCGTACTGGCGGGAATGTTATCTGATAGAAATTGTATTTTTATACTTGAACTTCAGCTTCTGTATTTTCAACAATTTTTTTTTGGATGATAGTTATAAAATATGAATGTTGCCACTAATGCCTTTTCTTGTATTTAAGTCATGTGCCAGTATAAAGAAGCAGGTTTCTAGCACAGAAAATAGGTACAGTTGAGCTGATATCTGCACAGTTTTCCAATATGCTGTATCGCCAAATGTGAACATCGTGGTTTCAACGGGCAAGCAACCATCATCAGAAAAACTCTGCAGGTATCAGTGAAGCTGTCCCTGTTCCCCTTGCTGCCAACTTGTTCCTTTTGAGTGTAAGAAATAACTTAGCTAAGCCATGTGTTTATCATTTGTGCCATTTTTCTCTTGTGTGTGATTTAGATTGTATAGTTTTATACTTTATACTGAATTCTTGCCATAAACTTAGATATTCCCCTTGTATGTAACAAGTATTGATCTTTCATGCTCAGGAATTGTTTCCAACAACCTTTTGTTTTATGTTATAGTCTTTATCTGCATTAAAGTATTGGGGTTGTGAGGAGCAGTGTTGCAGCATGGAGAAGAAATAGAGCTGCACTGATGAATGCCCAGCTTTCCACTATGCTGTTTTGCTGAATATGAGGAACTTCCCCAGTCTGATGTTTTCTTGTCTACTAAACAACTGCGGGTATCAGTGTAGCTTTACCTAGTCTCTATGCTGCTAACCTGCTTCTCACAACCGCAAGACTTATAAGTTAAGCCAATATATATCATAGTTTCTTGTAACTGAATTAAATTTGAAATGAAATAGCACAATTTATAACAAAACACATATCTTTGTGATGGCCTGTTAACTTTCTTAAAATCAATTATGAGACTGACAGAAATACACTAGGTATTTATACAGCATGTTTTGGAAGAAGTTTCAGGATGGTGATGGAAAGATTTTGTATTTATAGAAGACAAGTTAGATAGAAGGTATAAACATAAGTATTCTATATTTTTATTATCCATTTTCATACCATATAAATGAACATTAAAAATATGAAAATTACTTTCTGTCTGGCATGTGTATATATTATGTGATGCAATATCTGTTGCTCTATTTTTACTGTGTGAATGTTCAGAATGTATTCATGAAGTGACTTTTACACTTTCTTCCTTCACCAGGTGGTCATATAGATGTCATTTAGAGGACACAAAAGACGTAAAGAACATGTAAGGATAAAAGGTACATCGAAATGACCAGTAAGATGTAAATATCACGTCAAAATTTGATGTCCATACAACGTATAGACGTCTTTCTTGGGTAAAAGTTGACGTCTTAAAGACGTCTTTCTTGGACCAATAAGACCAGAAAAAAATATGACGTCCATACGACGTCTTCCATGGTACAAGTTGACGTCTTAAAGATGTCTTTCTTTGACTAATAAGACGTTAAAATCACGACAAAATATGGCGTCCATACGATGTCTTTCTGTAGTACAAGGTGACGTCTTAAAGACGTCTTTCTTTGACCAAAAGATGTAAATATGACGTCCATACGACGTCTTTCTATGGCACAAGTTGACGTCTTAAAGACGTCTTTCTTTAACTTATAAGACGTAAAAATCACGTCAAAATATGACGTCCTCATGACGACGTGCGCGGGTGCAAAATCATGTCTTTTTGACGTCGTGTTATGTCGTCTTAAAGACGTCTTTCTTTAACTTATAAGACGTAAAAATCACGTCAAAATATGACGTCCTCATGACGACGTGCGCGGGTGCAAAATCATGTCTTTTTGACGTCGTGTTATGTCGTCTTAAAGACGTCTTTCTTTAACTAAAAGACGTAAATATGACGTTCATATGACGTCTTCCTATGGTACAAGTTGACGTCTTAAAGACGTCTTTCTTTGACTAGTAAGACGTAAATATGACGTCCATACGACGTCTTCCTAAGGTACAAGTTGACGTCTTAAAGACGTCTTTCTTTGACTAATAAGACGTAAAAATCACGTCAAAATATGACGTCCTCATGACGACGTGCGCGGGTGCAAAATCATGTCTTTTTGACGTCGTGTTATGTCGTCTTAAAGACGTAGTACAAGACGTAAATATGACGTGATATTTACCAGTCTCTGCTATCAGGGTAGTTTGTTACGTAACTATTCAAAAATTGCAGGTGCAAGCTATTGAAAACAGAATCGAATAGCCAAGCTTCCCTATTCATTGGTGCCCTGTTATAGAATTCGTAGCATATACTGAATTGAATAGACCCGTGTTCTATTCATTATACTATGTGAGGGCAGTGGCCTCTTGTCATATCACTTTAAGTTTAAGTCAGCAGTTTGCAAATTAAATGAAATAAACATAAAACCTCACTATTATATCAGTAATATCAGTAACTGAAAGAAAAAAAATACGGGCAATCTTGACAACATCGGACTACAAAAATGATGATAATAATGCATCCCGAAAGCGTCAAATCAGTAAATCGGCACATTTTGTAAAGTCATTAGCATGCAGAAAGTGTTAACAACAAAAAGCGAACCAGTTATCACGGTGAGGAAAAATGGTCTTGTGGATAAAAGTGATCACTTCACAATGCAATGTACTCGGTTCGAGTCTCAGTTTCTCCTTTATATAAACCCATGTTATTTTTTTTTCTTCACTCCATAATATTGACTTGTCATCTCTTTTTAAAGGGGACACCCCCCCCCCCCCTCAACAAAGAAAAAATAGCATGTAATACTCTTTCTTTAACAAGCGACTCTCTGAATTAGTCAGAAAACATCTTTTGCTACATCTACAACAATTAGTGTAAGTATGAAGAATACATGAAGATTAGCAATGTGACACTTTAGTCTAGTGGGTAGGCAATCGTCTGATAACTGGAAGGTATCGGGTTCGACCCCAGCTGTTGCGTTTTTTTCTTTTGCTACATCTACAACAATAAGTATAAGTATGAAGAAAAAAAACATGGAGATTAGCAATGTGACACTTTCGTCTAGTGGGTAGGCAATCGCCTGGTAACTGGAAGGTATCGGGTTCGACCCCCAGCTGTTGCGTTTTTTTCTTTTGCTACATCTACAACAATAAGTATAAGTATGAAAGAAAAAAACATGGAGATTAGCAATGTGACACTTTAGTCTAGTGGGTAGGCAATCGCCTGGTAACTGGAAGGTATCGGGTTCGACACCCAGCTGTTGCTTTTTTTTAATCTTTGAAAAAGAAAAACTGATGTCAAACCCATTTTGATCTCACTCAAAGTCCATATTTATTGCTATTCTCTTAATTGATCTATACAATGAGCTTGCATTTAACTTGTAAGCAAGGTAAAGTATTATATTTACGAAGTACAAGAAGGACAGGAATCCTGTTTTATCTATTTATCAAACATTATTACATTCAATACTTTTTCAGTCCCAATGAGAGAGAGAGAGAGAGAGAGAGAGGGAAAGAGAAAGAGAGCCAGAAAGAGACAAGTGAAGAGAACCCAATACACCTCATCAGTGTAATAAAGTCTGATGATCTTAATCTACATACTTACTTCAAATATTTTGCCGGGCAGATATTATTATTATAAAAACAAACCAATTTTGGAGTTTTATAATAAATATTATTGTTGTTGTTGTTGTTGAAGTAAAACAATGAGAAAATAGGGACCTTTTGCGGGGGGGGGGGGGGAGCAATGTAGAAAAAAACTACAGGGGAGCCTTGGGATTTTTATTTGGGGGGGGGGGTGGGTATCGGCGCGGATTCAGGATTTCTTAGGGGGCCCAAACTTGAAATCAATTTGAAATTTAATGTGCTGAAATAAAAAAAAAATCGTGCCGGCCGATATTTCACTCAGTGGTAGAGGGGGAAGGGGGAGGGGGGGGGGGGGGGGGGGGGTGGGGGTAGAGAGCACTATTTTTTGTTTGGCCCTCGAAAATTTGAAAAATCCCCCCCCCCCCCCCCACATTAATCGCCAGGGGGGTCCCATCTAGACAGCTAGCTGGCAATCGACAGCTAGCTGGCAATCGACAGCTAGCTGGCAATCGACAGCTAGCTAGCGTAGCCTGGCGGCGGTAGCGGGTAGCCCCAAAGCCATGTCCATTTAAAAACTGCATTCAAGAGCCTCTTATTGCTAGGTTTACAACGTTGTTTTACATTTGCAATTATAATTTCCTAGTTTTATTCACTCTCTACAGTCCCGTACTATCCCTTTTTCAGTCTGTAAACAACTTTGCAACACGAAAACAATGATGAACAGGGTTTTACTTCTCGTATAAATTTATTAGAAGTGCCCTATGTCATTTTGCACGAAGTGATACAAAGGGCCTTTCAAATTTAAGTCTATTGAAAGCATTCCCCCACCTAGCCTGTATGACCGAGCAGAATCATTTAGTGCTCAACAATAAAAATCCACAGTCTTGGCTAAAGAGGTCCATTATTTGTTTGTTTATTTAGTTATTTGATTTAATTGACATTGTACAGTACTATTAAATATCAGGTATATTGGATGCTCTGTTTTAAATACAGTCAAGATTGCCGAGCAATGAATTACATCCTGCTTCTTGTCCTCAAACCATATCTTTCTGGTTTTTAAAACGGTATCATTTGAATTTCCATTTCCAAGCATTATTTTGAACTGTCCCGAAATTGTTTTCCTTTCTTGAAATCAGACTACAGCCCCAGTCTAAAGTGCTTGTCCTCCCAGACAAGGACAAAGAGCCTCTTCGGTAGGTTTAGGGACAATGCATCAAAATAACGCGGTCATTGTTGCAATGTCAGGAATGCTATTATTACCTCCTCTTTGGTAATCCTCGCATTTGACCAAACAAAAGTCACTCAATGAAGGGAGGGTCAGGTTTGTTTTCAATTCACTAATATTATTGATGCCATGTCAGAAAGAGCTGAGTAGTTTGTTACGTAACTATTCAAAAATTGCAGGTGCAAGCTATTGAAAACAGAATCGAATAGCCAAGCTTCCCTATTCATTGGTGCCCTGTTATAGAATTCGTAGCATATACTGAATTGAATAGACCCGTGTTCTATTCATTATACTATGTGAGGGCAGTGGCCTCTTGTCATATCACTTTAAGTTTAAGTCAGCAGTTTGCAAATTAAATGAAATAAACATAAAACCTCACTATTATATCAGTAATATCAGTAACTGAAAGAAAAAAAATACGGGCAATCTTGACAACATCGGACTACAAAAATGATGATAATAATGCATCCCGAAAGCGTCAAATCAGTAAATCGGCACATTTTGTAAAGTCATTAGCATGCAGAAAGTGTTAACAACAAAAAGCGAACCAGTTATCACGGTGAGGAAAAATGGTCTTGTGGATAAAAGTGATCACTTCACAATGCAATGTACTCGGTTCGAGTCTCAGTTTCTCCTTTATATAAACCCATGTTATTTTTTTTTCTTCACTCCATAATATTGACTTGTCATCTCTTTTTTAAAGGGGACACCCCCCCCCCTCAACAAAGAAAAAATAGCATGTAATACTCTTTCTTTAACAAGCGACTCTCTGAATTAGTCAGAAAACATCTTTTGCTACATCTACAACAATTAGTGTAAGTATGAAGAATACATGAAGATTAGCAATGTGACACTTTAGTCTAGTGGGTAGGCAATCGTCTGATAACTGGAAGGTATCGGGTTCGACCCCCAGCTGTTGCGTTTTTTTCTTTTGCTACATCTACAACAATAAGTATAAGTATGAAGAAAAAAAACATGGAGATTAGCAATGTGACACTTTCGTCTAGTGGGTAGGCAATCGCCTGGTAACTGGAAGGTATCGGGTTCGACCCCAGCTGTTGCGTTTTTTTCTTTTGCTACATCTACAACAATAAGTATAAGTATGAAAGAAAAAAACATGGAGATTAGCAATGTGACACTTTAGTCTAGTGGGTAGGCAATCGCCTGGTAACTGGAAGGTATCGGGTTCGACACCCAGCTGTTGCTTTTTTTTTAATCTTTGAAAAAGAAAAACTGATGTCAAACCCATTTTGATCTCACTCAAAGTCCATATTTATTGCTATTCTCTTAATTGATCTATACAATGAGCTTGCATTAACTTGTAAGCAAGGTAAAGTATTATATTTACGAAGTACAAGAAGGACAGGAATCCTGTTTTATCTATTTATCAAACATTATTACATTCAATACTTTTTCAGTCCCAATGAGAGAGAGAGAGAGAGAGAGAGAGGGAAAGAGAAAGAGAGCCAGAAAGAGACAAGTGAAGAGAACCCAATACACCTCATCAGTGTAATAAAGTCTGATGATCTTAATCTACATACTTACTTCAAATATTTTGCCGGGCAGATATTATTATTTATAAAAACAAACCAATTTTGGAGTTTTATAATAAATATTATTGTTGTTGTTGTTGTTGAAGTAAAACAATGAGAAAATAGGGACCTTTTGCGGGGGGGGGGGGGCAATGTAGAAAAAAACTACAGGGGAGCCTTGGGATTTTTATTTGGGGGGGGGGGGGTGGGTATCGGCGCGGATTCAGGATTTCTTAGGGGGCCCAAACTTGAAATCAATTTGAAATTTAATGTGCTGAAATAAAAAAAAATCGTGCCGGCCGATATTTCACTCAGTGGTAGAGGGGGAAGGGGGAGGGGGGGGGGGGGGGGTAGAGAGCACTATTTTTTTGTTTGGCCCTCGAAAATTTGAAAAATCACCCCCCCCCCCCCCCCACATTAATCGCCAGGGGGGTCCCATCTAGACAGCTAGCTGGCAATCGACAGCTAGCTGGCAATCGACAGCTAGCTGGCAATCGACAGCTAGCTGGCAACTAGCTGGCAATCGACAGCGTAGCCTGGCGGCGGTAGCGGGTAGCCCCAAAGCCATGTCCATTTAAAAACTGCATTCAAGAGCCTCTTATTGCTAGGTTTACAACGTTGTTTTACATTTGCAATTATAATTTCCTAGTTTTATTCACTCTCTACAGTCCCGTACTATCCCTTTTTCAGTCTGTAAACAACTTTGCAACACGAAAACAATGATGAACAGGGTTTTACTTCTCGTATAAATTTATTAGAAGTGCCCTATGTCATTTTGCACGAAGTGATACAAAGGGCCTTTCAAATTTAAGTCTATTGAAAGCATTCCCCCACCTAGCCTGTATGACCGAGCAGAATCATTTAGTGCTCAACAATAAAAATCCACAGTCTTGGCTAAAGAGGTCCATTATTTGTTTGTTTATTTAGTTATTTGATTTAATTGACATTGTACAGTACTATTAAATATCAGGTATATTGGATGCTCTGTTTTAAATACAGTCAAGATTGCCGAGCAATGAATTACATCCTGCTTCTTGTCCTCAAACCATATCTTTCTGGTTTTTAAAACGGTATCATTTGAATTTCCATTTCCAAGCATTATTTTGAACTGTCCCGAAATTGTTTTCCTTTCTTGAAATCAGACTACAGCCCCAGTCTAAAGTGCTTGTCCTCCCAGACAAGGACAAAGAGCCTCTTCGGTAGGTTTAGGGACAATGCATCAAAATAACGCGGTCATTGTTGCAATGTCAGGAATGCTATTATTACCTCCTCTTTGGTAATCCTCGCATTTGACCAAACAAAAGTCACTCAATGAAGGGAGGGTCAGGTTTGTTTTCAATTCACTAATATTATTGATGCCATGTCAGAAAGAGCTGAGTAGTTTGTTACGTAACTATTCAAAAATTGCAGGTGCAAGCTATTGAAAACAGAATCGAATAGCCAAGCTTCCCTATTCATTGGTGCCCTGTTATAGAATTCGTAGCATATACTGAATTGAATAGACCCGTGTTCTATTCATTATACTATGTGAGGGCAGTGGCCTCTTGTCATATCACTTTAAGTTTAAGTCAGCAGTTTGCAAATTAAATGAAATAAACATAAAACCTCACTATTATATCAGTAATATCAGTAACTGAAAGAAAAAAAATACGGGCAATCTTGACAACATCGGACTACAAAAATGATGATAATAATGCATCCCGAAAGCGTCAAATCAGTAAATCGGCACATTTTGTAAAGTCATTAGCATGCAGAAAGTGTTAACAACAAAAAGCGAACCAGTTATCACGGTGAGGAAAAATGGTCTTGTGGATAAAAGTGATCACTTCACAATGCAATGTACTCGGTTCGAGTCTCAGTTTCTCCTTTATATAAACCCATGTTATTTTTTTTTCTTCACTCCATAATATTGACTTGTCATCTCTTTTTTAAAGGGGACACCCCCCCCCCCTCAACAAAGAAAAAATAGCATGTAATACTCTTTCTTTAACAAGCGACTCTCTGAATTAGTCAGAAAACATCTTTTGCTACATCTACAACAATTAGTGTAAGTATGAAGAATACATGAAGATTAGCAATGTGACACTTTAGTCTAGTGGGTAGGCAATCGTCTGATAACTGGAAGGTATCGGGTTCGACCCCCAGCTGTTGCGTTTTTTTCTTTTGCTACATCTACAACAATAAGTATAAGTATGAAAAAAAAAAACATGGAGATTAGCAATGTGACACTTTAGTCTAGTGGGTAGGCAATCGCCTGGTAACTGGAAGGTATCGGGTTCGACCCCCAGCTGTTGCGTTTTTTTTCTTTGCTACATCTACAACAATAAGTATAAGTATGAAAGAAAAAAACATGGAGATTAGCAATGTGACACTTTAGTCTAGTGGGTAGGCAATCGCCTGGTAACTGGAAGGTATCGGGTTCGACACCCAGCTGTTGCTTTTTTTTTAATCTTTGAAAAAGAAAAACTGATGTCAAACCCATTTTGATCTCACTCAAAGTCCATATTTATTGCTATTCTCTTAATTGATCTATACAATGAGCTTGCATTTAACTTGTAAGCAAGGTAAAGTATTATATTTACGAAGTACAAGAAGGACAGGAATCCTGTTTTATCTATTTATCAAACATTATTACATTCAATACTTTTTCAGTCCCAATGAGAGAGAGAGAGAGAGAGAGAGAGGAAAGAGAAAGAGAGCCAGAAAGAGACAAGTGAAGAGAACCCAATACACCTCATCAGTGTAATAAAGTCTGATGATCTTAATCTACATACTTACTTCAAATATTTTGCCGGGCAGATATTATTTTTTATAAAAACAAACCAATTTTGGAGTTTTATAATAAATATTATTGTTGTTGTTGTTGTTGAAGTAAAACAATGAGAAAATAGGGACCTTTTGCGGGGGGGGGGGGAGCAATGTAGAAAAAAACTACAGGGGAGCCTTGGGATTTTTATTTGGGGGGGGGGGGTGGGTATCGGCGCGGATTCAGGATTTCTTAGGGGGCCCAAACTTGAAATCAATTTGAAATTTAATGTGCTGAAATAAAAAAAAATCGTGCCGGCCGATATTTCACTCAGTGGTAGAGGGGGAAGGGGGAGGGGGGGGGGGGGTAGAGAGCACTATTTTTTTGTTTGGCCCTCGAAAATTTGAAAAATCACCCCCCCCCCCCCCCCCATTAATCGCCAGGGGGTCCATCTAGACAGCTAGCTGGCAATCGACAGCTAGCTGGCAATCGACAGCTAGCTGGCAATCGACAGCTAGCTGGCAATCGACAGCTAGCTGGCAATCGACAGCTAGCTGGCAATCGACAGCTAGCTGGCAATCGACAGCTAGCTGGCAATCGACAGCTAGCTGGCAATCGACAGCTAGCTGGCAATCGACAGCTAGCTGGCAATCGACAGCTAGCTGGCAATCGACAGCTAGCTGGCAATCGACAGCTAGCTGGCAATCGACAGCTAGCTGGCAATCGACAGCTAGCTGGCAATCGACAGCTAGCTGGCAATCGACAGCTAGCTGGCAATCGACAGCTAGCTGGCAATCGACAGCTAGCTGGCAATCGACAGCTAGCTGGCAATCGACAGCGTAGCCTGGCGGCGGTAGCGGGTAGCCCCAAAGCCATGTCCATTTAAAAACTGCATTCAAGAGCCTCTTATTGCTAGGTTTACAACGTTGTTTTACATTTGCAATTATAATTTCCTAGTTTTATTCACTCTCTACAGTCCCGTACTATCCCTTTTTCAGTCTGTAAACAACTTTGCAACACGAAAACAATGATGAACAGGGTTTTACTTCTCGTATAAATTTATTAGAAGTGCCCTATGTCATTTTGCACGAAGTGATACAAAGGGCCTTTCAAATTTAAGTCTATTGAAAGCATTCCCCCACCTAGCCTGTATGACCGAGCAGAATCATTTAGTGCTCAACAATAAAAATCCACAGTCTTGGCTAAAGAGGTCCATTATTTGTTTGTTTATTTAGTTATTTGATTTAATTGACATTGTACAGTACTATTAAATATCAGGTATATTGGATGCTCTGTTTTAAATACAGTCAAGATTGCCGAGCAATGAATTACATCCTGCTTCTTGTCCTCAAACCATATCTTTCTGGTTTTTAAAACGGTATCATTTGAATTTCCATTTCCAAGCATTATTTTGAACTGTCCCGAAATTGTTTTCCTTTCTTGAAATCAGACTACAGCCCCAGTCTAAAGTGCTTGTCCTCCCAGACAAGGACAAAGAGCCTCTTCGGTAGGTTTAGGGACAATGCATCAAAATAACGCGGTCATTGTTGCAATGTCAGGAATGCTATTATTACCTCCTCTTTGGTAATCCTCGCATTTGACCAAACAAAAGTCACTCAATGAAGGGAGGGTCAGGTTTGTTTTCAATTCACTAATATTATTGATGCCATGTCAGAAAGAGCTGAGTAGTTTGTTACGTAACTATTCAAAAATTGCAGGTGCAAGCTATTGAAAACAGAATCGAATAGCCAAGCTTCCCTATTCATTGGTGCCCTGTTATAGAATTCGTAGCATATACTGAATTGAATAGACCCGTGTTCTATTCATTATACTATGTGAGGGCAGTGGCCTCTTGTCATATCACTTTAAGTTTAAGTCAGCAGTTTGCAAATTAAATGAAATAAACATAAAACCTCACTATTATATCAGTAATATCAGTAACTGAAAGAAAAAAAATACGGGCAATCTTGACAACATCGGACTACAAAAATGATGATAATAATGCATCCCGAAAGCGTCAAATCAGTAAATCGGCACATTTTGTAAAGTCATTAGCATGCAGAAAGTGTTAACAACAAAAAGCGAACCAGTTATCACGGTGAGGAAAAATGGTCTTGTGGATAAAAGTGATCACTTCACAATGCAATGTACTCGGTTCGAGTCTCAGTTTCTCCTTTATATAAACCCATGTTATTTTTTTTCTTCACTCCATAATATTGACTTGTCATCTCTTTTTTAAAGGGGACACCCCCCCCCCTCAACAAAGAAAAAATAGCATGTAATACTCTTTCTTTAACAAGCGACTCTCTGAATTAGTCAGAAAACATCTTTTGCTACATCTACAACAATTAGTGTAAGTATGAAGAATACATGAAGATTAGCAATGTGACACTTTAGTCTAGTGGGTAGGCAATCGTCTGATAACTGGAAGGTATCGGGTTCGACCCCCAGCTGTTGCGTTTTTTTCTTTTGCTACATCTACAACAATAAGTATAAGTATGAAGAAAAAAACATGGAGATTAGCAATGTGACACTTTAGTCTAGTGGGTAGGCAATCGCCTGGTAACTGGAAGGTATCGGGTTCGACCCCCAGCTGTTGCGTTTTTTTCTTTTGCTACATCTACAACAATAAGTATAAGTATGAAAGAAAAAAACATGGAGATTAGCAATGTGACACTTTAGTCTAGTGGGTAGGCAATCGCCTGGTAACTGGAAGGTATCGGGTTCGACACCCAGCTGTTGCTTTTTTTTTAATCTTTGAAAAAGAAAAACTGATGTCAAACCCATTTTGATCTCACTCAAAGTCCATATTTATTGCTATTCTCTTAATTGATCTATACAATGAGCTTGCAATTAACTTGTAAGCAAGGTAAAGTATTATATTTACGAAGTACAAGAAGGACAGGAATCCTGTTTTATCTATTTATCAAACATTATTACATTCAATACTTTTTCAGTCCCAATGAGAGAGAGAGAGAGAGAGAGAGAGGGAAAGAGAAAGAGAGCCAGAAAGAGACAAGTGAAGAGAACCCAATACACCTCATCAGTGTAATAAAGTCTGATGATCTTAATCTACATACTTACTTCAAATATTTTGCCGGGCAGATATTATTATTTATAAAAACAAACCAATTTTGGAGTTTTATAATAAATATTATTGTTGTTGTTGTTGTTGATGTAAAACAATGAGAAAATAGGGACCTTTTGCGGGGGGGGGGGGGGAGCAATGTAGAAAAAAACTACAGGGGAGCCTTGGGATTTTTATTTGGGGGGGGGGTGGTGGGTATCGGCGCGGATTCAGGATTTCTTAGGGGGCCCCAAACTTGAAATCAATTTGAAATTTAATGTGCTGAAATAAAAAAAAATCGTGCCGGCCGATATTTCACTCAGTGGTAGAGGGGGAAGGGGGAGGGGGGGGGGGGGGGGGGGTAGAGAGCACTATTTTTTGTTTGGCCCTCGAAAATTTGAAAAATCACCCCCCCCCCCCCCCCACATTAATCGCCAGGGGGGTCCCATCTAGACAGCTAGCTGGCAATCGACAGCTAGCTGGCAATCGACAGCTAGCTGGCAATCGACAGCTAGCTAGCGTAGCCTGGCGGCGGTAGCGGGTAGCCCCAAAGCCATGTCCATTTAAAAACTGCATTCAAGAGCCTCTTATTGCTAGGTTTACAACGTTGTTTTACATTTGCAATTATAATTTCCTAGTTTTATTCACTCTCTACAGTCCCGTACTATCCCTTTTTCAGTCTGTAAACAACTTTGCAACACGAAAACAATGATGAACAGGGTTTTACTTCTCGTATAAATTTATTAGAAGTGCCCTATGTCATTTTGCACGAAGTGATACAAAGGGCCTTTCAAATTTAAGTCTATTGAAAGCATTCCCCCACCTAGCCTGTATGACCGAGCAGAATCATTTAGTGCTCAACAATAAAAATCCACAGTCTTGGCTAAAGAGGTCCATTATTTGTTTGTTTATTTAGTTATTTTATTTAATTGACATTGTACAGTACTATTAAATATCAGGTATATTGGATGCTCTGTTTTAAATACAGTCAAGATTGCCGAGCAATGAATTACATCCTGCTTCTTGTCCTCAAACCATATCTTTCTGGTTTTTAAAACGGTATCATTTGAATTTCCATTTCCAAGCATTATTTTGAACTGTCCCGAAATTGTTTTCCTTTCTTGAAATCAGACTACAGCCCCAGTCTAAAGTGCTTGTCCTCCCAGACAAGGACAAAGAGCCTCTTCGGTAGGTTTAGGGACAATGCATCAAAATAACGCGGTCATTGTTGCAATGTCAGGAATGCTATTATTACCTCCTCTTTGGTAATCCTCGCATTTGACCAAACAAAAGTCACTCAATGAAGGGAGGGTCAGGTTTGTTTTCAATTCACTAATATTATTGATGCCATGTCAGAAAGAGCTGAGTAGTTTGTTACGTAACTATTCAAAAATTGCAGGTGCAAGCTATTGAAAACAGAATCGAATAGCCAAGCTTCCCTATTCATTGGTGCCCTGTTATAGAATTCGTAGCATATACTGAATTGAATAGACCCGTGTTCTATTCATTATACTATGTGAGGGCAGTGGCCTCTTGTCATATCACTTTAAGTTTAAGTCAGCAGTTTGCAAATTAAATGAAATAAACATAAAACCTCACTATTATATCAGTAATATCAGTAACTGAAAGAAAAAAAATACGGGCAATCTTGACAACATCGGACTACAAAAATGATGATAATAATGCATCCCGAAAGCGTCAAATCAGTAAATCGGCACATTTTGTAAAGTCATTAGCATGCAGAAAGTGTTAACAACAAAAAGCGAACCAGTTATCACGGTGAGGCAAAATGGTCTTGTGGATAAAAGTGATCACTTCACAATGCAATGTACTCGGTTCGAGTCTCAGTTTCTCCTTTATATAAACCCATGTTATTTTTTTTCTTCACTCCATAATATTGACTTGTCATCTCTTTTTTAAAGGGGACACCCCCCCCCCCCTCAACAAAGAAAAAATAGCATGTAATACTCTTTCTTTAACAAGCGACTCTCTGAATTAGTCAGAAAACATCTTTTGCTACATCTACAACAATTAGTGTAAGTATGAAGAATACATGAAGATTAGCAATGTGACACTTTAGTCTAGTGGGTAGGCAATCGTCTGATAACTGGAAGGTATCGGGTTCGACCCCCAGCTGTTGCGTTTTTTTCTTTTGCTACATCTACAACAATAAGTATAAGTATGAAGAAAAAAAACATGGAGATTAGCAATGTGACACTTTAGTCTAGTGGGTAGGCAATCGCCTGGTAACTGGAAGGTATCGGGTTCGACCCCCAGCTGTTGCGTTTTTTTCTTTTGCTACATCTACAACAATAAGTATAAGTATGAAAGAAAAAAAACATGGAGATTAGCAATGTGACACTTTAGTCTAGTGGGTAGGCAATCGCCTGGTAACTGGAAGGTATCGGGTTCGACACCCAGCTGTTGCTTTTTTTTTAATCTTTGAAAAAGAAAAACTGATGTCAAACCCATTTTGATCTCACTCAAAGTCCATATTTATTGCTATTCTCTTAATTGATCTATACAATGAGCTTGCAATTAACTTGTAAGCAAGGTAAAGTATTATATTTACGAAGTACAAGAAGGACAGGAATCCTGTTTTATCTATTTATCAAACATTATTACATTCAATACTTTTTCAGTCCCAATGAGAGAGAGAGAGAGAGAGAGAGAGAAAGAGAAAGAGAGCCAGAAAGAGACAAGTGAAGAGAACCCAATACACCTCATCAGTGTAATAAAGTCTGATGATCTTAATCTACATACTTACTTCAAATATTTTGCCGGGCAGATATTATTATTTATAAAAACAAACCAATTTTGGAGTTTTATAATAAATATTATTGTTGTTGTTGTTGTTGATGTAAAACAATGAGAAAATAGGGACCTTTTGCGGGGGGGGGGGGGAGCAATGTAGAAAAAAACTACAGGGGAGCCTTGGGATTTTTATTTGGGGGGGGGGGGGTGGGTATCGGCGCGGATTCAGGATTTCTTAGGGGGCCCAAACTTGAAATCAATTTGAAATTTAATGTGCTGAAATAAAAAAAAATCGTGCCGGCCGATATTTCACTCAGTGGTAGAGGGGGAAGGGGGAGGGGGGGGGGGGGGGGGTAGAGAGCACTATTTTTTGTTTGGCCCTCGAAAATTTGAAAAATCACCCCCCCCCCCCCACATTAATCGCCAGGGGGGTCCCATCTAGACAGCTAGCTGGCAATCGACAGCTAGCTGGCAATCGACAGCTAGCTGGCAATCGACAGCTAGCTGGCAATCGACAGCTAGCTGGCAATCGACAGCTAGCTGGCAATCGACAGCTAGCTGGCAATCGACAGCTAGCTGGCAATCGACAGCTAGCTGGCAATCGACAGCTAGCTGGCAATCGACAGCTAGCTGGCAATCGACAGCTAGCTGGCAATCGACAGCTAGCTGGCAATCGACAGCTAGCTGGCAATCGACAGCTAGCTGGCATCGACAGCTAGCTGGCAATCGACAGCTAGCTGGCAATCGACAGCTAGCTGGCAATCGACAGCTAGCTGGCAATCGACAGCTAGCTGGCAATCGACAGCGTAGCCTGGCGGCGGTAGCGGGTAGCCCCAAAGCCATGTCCATTTAAAAACTGCATTCAAGAGCCTCTTATTGCTAGGTTTACAACGTTGTTTTACATTTGCAATTATAATTTCCTAGTTTTATTCACTCTCTACAGTCCCGTACTATCCCTTTTTCAGTCTGTAAACAACTTTGCAACACGAAAACAATGATGAACAGGGTTTTACTTCTCGTATAAATTTATTAGAAGTGCCCTATGTCATTTTGCACGAAGTGATACAAAGGGCCTTTCAAATTTAAGTCTATTGAAAGCATTCCCCCACCTAGCCTGTATGACCGAGCAGAATCATTTAGTGCTCAACAATAAAAATCCACAGTCTTGGCTAAAGAGGTCCATTATTTGTTTGTTTATTTAGTTATTTTATTTAATTGACATTGTACAGTACTATTAAATATCAGGTATATTGGATGCTCTGTTTTAAATACAGTCAAGATTGCCGAGCAATGAATTACATCCTGCTTCTTGTCCTCAAACCATATCTTTCTGGTTTTTAAAACGGTATCATTTGAATTTCCATTTCCAAGCATTATTTTGAACTGTCCCGAAATTGTTTTCCTTTCTTGAAATCAGACTACAGCCCCAGTCTAAAGTGCTTGTCCTCCCAGACAAGGACAAAGAGCCTCTTCGGTAGGTTTAGGGACAATGCATCAAAATAACGCGGTCATTGTTGCAATGTCAGGAATGCTATTATTACCTCCTCTTTGGTAATCCTCGCATTTGACCAAACAAAAGTCACTCAATGAAGGGAGGGTCAGGTTTGTTTTCAATTCACTAATATTATTGATGCCATGTCAGAAAGAGCTGAGTAGTTTGTTACGTAACTATTCAAAAATTGCAGGTGCAAGCTATTGAAAACAGAATCGAATAGCCAAGCTTCCCTATTCATTGGTGCCCTGTTATAGAATTCGTAGCATATACTGAATTGAATAGACCCGTGTTCTATTCATTATACTATGTGAGGGCAGTGGCCTCTTGTCATATCACTTTAAGTTTAAGTCAGCAGTTTGCAAATTAAATGAAATAAACATAAAACCTCACTATTATATCAGTAATATCAGTAACTGAAAGAAAAAAAATACGGGCAATCTTGACAACATCGGACTACAAAAATGATGATAATAATGCATCCCGAAAGCGTCAAATCAGTAAATCGGCACATTTTGTAAAGTCATTAGCATGCAGAAAGTGTTAACAACAAAAAGCGAACCAGTTATCACGGTGAGGCAAAATGGTCTTGTGGATAAAAGTGATCACTTCACAATGCAATGTACTCGGTTCGAGTCTCAGTTTCTCCTTTATATAAACCCATGTTATTTTTTTTCTTCACTCCATAATATTGACTTGTCATCTCTTTTTTAAAGGGGACACCCCCCCCCCTCAACAAAGAAAAAATAGCATGTAATACTCTTTCTTTAACAAGCGACTCTCTGAATTAGTCAGAAAACATCTTTTGCTACATCTACAACAATTAGTGTAAGTATGAAGAATACATGAAGATTAGCAATGTGACACTTTAGTCTAGTGGGTAGGCAATCGTCTGATAACTGGAAGGTATCGGGTTCGACCCCCAGCTGTTGCGTTTTTTTTCTTTTGCTACATCTACAACAATAAGTATAAGTATGAAAAAAAAACATGGAGATTAGCAATGTGACACTTTAGTCTAGTGGGTAGGCAATCGCCTGGTAACTGGAAGGTATCGGGTTCGACCCCCAGCTGTTGCGTTTTTTCTTTTGCTACATCTACAACAATAAGTATAAGTATGAAAGAAAAAAACATGGAGATTAGCAATGTGACACTTTAGTCTAGTGGGTAGGCAATCGCCTGGTAACTGGAAGGTATCGGGTTCGACACCCAGCTGTTGCTTTTTTTTTAATCTTTGAAAAAGAAAAACTGATGTCAAACCCATTTTGATCTCACTCAAAGTCCATATTTATTGCTATTCTCTTAATTGATCTATACAATGAGCTTGCATTAACTTGTAAGCAAGGTAAAGTATTATATTTACGAAGTACAAGAAGGACAGGAATCCTGTTTTATCTATTTATCAAACATTATTACATTCAATACTTTTTCAGTCCCAATGAGAGAGAGAGAGAGAGAGAGAGAGAAAAGAGAAAGAGAGCCAGAAAGAGACAAGTGAAGAGAACCCAATACACCTCATCAGTGTAATAAAGTCTGATGATCTTAATCTACATACTTACTTCAAATATTTTGCCGGGCAGATATTATTATTTATAAAAACAAACCAATTTTGGAGTTTTATAATAAATATTATTGTTGTTGTTGTTGTTGAAGTAAAACAATGAGAAAATAGGGACCTTTTGCGGGGGGGGGGGGGAGCAATGTAGAAAAAAACTACAGGGGAGCCTTGGGATTTTTATTTGGGGGGGGGGTGGGTATCGGCGCGGATTCAGGATTTCTTAGGGGGCCCAAACTTGAAATCAATTTGAAATTTAATGTGCTGAAATAAAAAAAAAATCGTGCCGGCCGATATTTCACTCAGTGGTAGAGGGGGAAGGGGGAGGGGGGGGGGGGGTAGGTAGAGAGCACTATTTTTTTGTTTGGCCCTCGAAAATTTGAAAAATCACCCCCCCCCCCCACATTAATCGCCAGGGGGGGTCCCATAGCTGGAGACAGCTAGCTGGCAATCGACAGCTAGCTGGCAATCGACAGCTAGCCCCAAAGCCATGTCCATTTAAAAACTGCATTCAAGAGCCTCTTATTGCTAGGTTTACAACGTTGTTTTACATTTGCAATTATAATTTCCTAGTTTTATTCACTCTCTACAGTCCCGTACTATCCCTTTTTCAGTCTGTAAACAACTTTGCAACACGAAAACAATGATGAACAGGGTTTTACTTCTCGTATAAATTTATTAGAAGTGCCCTATGTCATTTTGCACGAAGTGATACAAAGGGCCTTTCAAATTTAAGTCTATTGAAAGCATTCCCCCACCTAGCCTGTATGACCGAGCAGAATCATTTAGTGCTCAACAATAAAAATCCACAGTCTTGGCTAAAGAGGTCCATTATTTGTTTGTTTATTTAGTTATTTGATTTAATTGACATTGTACAGTACTATTAAATATCAGGTATATTGGATGCTCTGTTTTAAATACAGTCAAGATTGCCGAGCAATGAATTACATCCTGCTTCTTGTCCTCAAACCATATCTTTCTGGTTTTTAAAACGGTATCATTTGAATTTCCATTTCCAAGCATTATTTTGAACTGTCCCGAAATTGTTTTCCTTTCTTGAAATCAGACTACAGCCCCAGTCTAAAGTGCTTGTCCTCCCAGACAAGGACAAAGAGCCTCTTCGGTAGGTTTAGGGACAATGCATCAAAATAACGCGGTCATTGTTGCAATGTCAGGAATGCTATTATTACCTCCTCTTTGGTAATCCTCGCATTTGACCAAACAAAAGTCACTCAATGAAGGGAGGGTCAGGTTTGTTTTCAATTCACTAATATTATTGATGCCATGTCAGAAAGAGCTGAGTAGTTTGTTACGTAACTATTCAAAAATTGCAGGTGCAAGCTATTGAAAACAGAATCGAATAGCCAAGCTTCCCTATTCATTGGTGCCCTGTTATAGAATTCGTAGCATATACTGAATTGAATAGACCCGTGTTCTATTCATTATACTATGTGAGGGCAGTGGCCTCTTGTCATATCACTTTAAGTTTAAGTCAGCAGTTTGCAAATTAAATGAAATAAACATAAAACCTCACTATTATATCAGTAATATCAGTAACTGAAAGAAAAAAAATACGGGCAATCTTGACAACATCGGACTACAAAAATGATGATAATAATGCATCCCGAAAGCGTCAAATCAGTAAATCGGCACATTTTGTAAAGTCATTAGCATGCAGAAAGTGTTAACAACAAAAAGCGAACCAGTTATCACGGTGAGGCAAAATGGTCTTGTGGATAAAAGTGATCACTTCACAATGCAATGTACTCGGTTCGAGTCTCAGTTTCTCCTTTATATAAACCCATGTTATTTTTTTTCTTCACTCCATAATATTGACTTGTCATCTCTTTTTTAAAGGGGACCCCCCCCCCCCCTCAACAAAGAAAAAATAGCATGTAATACTCTTTCTTTAACAAGCGACTCTCTGAATTAGTCAGAAAACATCTTTTGCTACATCTACAACAATTAGTGTAAGTATGAAGAATACATGAAGATTAGCAATGTGACACTTTAGTCTAGTGGGTAGGCAATCGTCTGATAACTGGAAGGTATCGGGTTCGACCCCCAGCTGTTGCGTTTTTTTCTTTTGCTACATCTACAACAATAAGTATAAGTATGAAAAAAAAACATGGAGATTAGCAATGTGACACTTTAGTCTAGTGGGTAGGCAATCGCCTGGTAACTGGAAGGTATCGGGTTCGACCCCCAGCTGTTGCGTTTTTTTCTTTTGCTACATCTACAACAATAAGTATAAGTATGAAAGAAAAAAACATGGAGATTAGCAATGTGACACTTTAGTCTAGTGGGTAGGCAATCGCCTGGTAACTGGAAGGTATCGGGTTCGACACCCAGCTGTTGCTTTTTTTTTAATCTTTGAAAAAGAAAAACTGATGTCAAACCCATTTTGATCTCACTCAAAGTCCATATTTATTGCTATTCTCTTAATTGATCTATACAATGAGCTTGCATTAACTTGTAAGCAAGGTAAAGTATTATATTTACGAAGTACAAGAAGGACAGGAATCCTGTTTTATCTATTTATCAAACATTATTACATTCAATACTTTTTCAGTCCCAATGAGAGAGAGAGAGAGAGAGAGAGAAAAGAGAAAGAGAGCCAGAAAGAGACAAGTGAAGAGAACCCAATACACCTCATCAGTGTAATAAAGTCTGATGATCTTAATCTACATACTTACTTCAAATATTTTGCCGGGCAGATATTATTATTTATAAAAACAAACCAATTTTGGAGTTTTATAATAAATATTATTGTTGTTGTTGTTGTTGATGTAAAACAATGAGAAAATAGGGACCTTTTGCGGGGGGGGGGGGGAGCAATGTAGAAAAAAACTACAGGGGAGCCTTGGGATTTTTATTTGGGGGGGGGGGGTGGGTATCGGCGCGGATTCAGGATTTCTTAGGGGGCCCAAACTTGAAATCAATTTGAAATTTAATGTGCTGAAATAAAAAAAAATCGTGCCGGCCGATATTTCACTCAGTGGTAGAGGGGGAAGGGGGAGGGGGGGGGGGGGGGGGGGTAGAGAGCACTATTTTTTTGTTTGGCCCTCGAAAATTTGAAAAAACCCCCCCCCCCCCCCCCACATTAATCGCCAGGGGGGTCCCATCTAGACAGCTAGCTGGCAATCGACAGCTAGCTGGCAATCGACAGCTAGCTGGCAATCGACAGCTAGCTGGCAATCGACAGCTAGCTGGCAATCGACAGCTAGCTGGCAATCGACAGCTAGCTGGCAATCGACAGCTAGCTGGCAATCGACAGCTAGCTGGCAATCGACAGCTAGCTGGCAATCGACAGCTAGCTGGCAATCGACAGCTAGCTGGCAATCGACAGCTAGCTGGCAATCGACAGCTAGTGGCAATCGACAGCTAGCTGGCAATCGACAGCTAGCTGGCAATCGACAGCTAGCTGGCAATCGACAGCTAGTGGCAATCGACAGCTAGCTGGCAATCGACAGCGTAGCCTGGCGGCGGTAGCGGGTAGCCCCAAAGCCATGTCCATTTAAAAACTGCATTCAAGAGCCTCTTATTGCTAGGTTTACAACGTTGTTTTACATTTGCAATTATAATTTCCTAGTTTTATTCACTCTCTACAGTCCCGTACTATCCCTTTTTCAGTCTGTAAACAACTTTGCAACACGAAAACAATGATGAACAGGGTTTTACTTCTCGTATAAATTTATTAGAAGTGCCCTATGTCATTTTGCACGAAGTGATACAAAGGGCCTTTCAAATTTAAGTCTATTGAAAGCATTCCCCCACCTAGCCTGTATGACCGAGCAGAATCATTTAGTGCTCAACAATAAAAATCCACAGTCTTGGCTAAAGAGGTCCATTATTTGTTTGTTTATTTAGTTATTTTATTTAATTGACATTGTACAGTACTATTAAATATCAGGTATATTGGATGCTCTGTTTTAAATACAGTCAAGATTGCCGAGCAATGAATTACATCCTGCTTCTTGTCCTCAAACCATATCTTTCTGGTTTTTAAAACGGTATCATTTGAATTTCCATTTCCAAGCATTATTTTGAACTGTCCCGAAATTGTTTTCCTTTCTTGAAATCAGACTACAGCCCCAGTCTAAAGTGCTTGTCCTCCCAGACAAGGACAAAGAGCCTCTTCGGTAGGTTTAGGGACAATGCATCAAAATAACGCGGTCATTGTTGCAATGTCAGGAATGCTATTATTACCTCCTCTTTGGTAATCCTCGCATTTGACCAAACAAAAGTCACTCAATGAAGGGAGGGTCAGGTTTGTTTTCAATTCACTAATATTATTGATGCCATGTCAGAAAGAGCTGAGTAGTTTGTTACGTAACTATTCAAAAATTGCAGGTGCAAGCTATTGAAAACAGAATCGAATAGCCAAGCTTCCCTATTCATTGGTGCCCTGTTATAGAATTCGTAGCATATACTGAATTGAATAGACCCGTGTTCTATTCATTATACTATGTGAGGGCAGTGGCCTCTTGTCATATCACTTTAAGTTTAAGTCAGCAGTTTGCAAATTAAATGAAATAAACATAAAACCTCACTATTATATCAGTAATATCAGTAACTGAAAGAAAAAAAATACGGGCAATCTTGACAACATCGGACTACAAAAATGATGATAATAATGCATCCCGAAAGCGTCAAATCAGTAAATCGGCACATTTTGTAAAGTCATTAGCATGCAGAAAGTGTTAACAACAAAAAGCGAACCAGTTATCACGGTGAGGCAAAATGGTCTTGTGGATAAAAGTGATCACTTCACAATGCAATGTACTCGGTTCGAGTCTCAGTTTCTCCTTTATATAAACCCATGTTATTTTTTTTCTTCACTCCATAATATTGACTTGTCATCTCTTTTTTAAAGGGGACACCCCCCCCCCCCTCAACAAAGAAAAAATAGCATGTAATACTCTTTCTTTAACAAGCGACTCTCTGAATTAGTCAGAAAACATCTTTTGCTACATCTACAACAATTAGTGTAAGTATGAAGAATACATGAAGATTAGCAATGTGACACTTTAGTCTAGTGGGTAGGCAATCGTCTGATAACTGGAAGGTATCGGGTTCGACCCCCAGCTGTTGCGTTTTTTTCTTTTGCTACATCTACAACAATAAGTATAAGTATGAAAAAAAAAACATGGAGATTAGCAATGTGACACTTTAGTCTAGTGGGTAGGCAATCGCCTGGTAACTGGAAGGTATCGGGTTCGACCCCCAGCTGTTGCGTTTTTTTCTTTTGCTACATCTACAACAATAAGTATAAGTATGAAAGAAAAAAACATGGAGATTAGCAATGTGACACTTTAGTCTAGTGGGTAGGCAATCGCCTGGTAACTGGAAGGTATCGGGTTCGACACCCAGCTGTTGCTTTTTTTTTAATCTTTGAAAAAGAAAAACTGATGTCAAACCCATTTTGATCTCACTCAAAGTCCATATTTATTGCTATTCTCTTAATTGATCTATACAATGAGCTTGCAATTAACTTGTAAGCAAGGTAAAGTATTATATTTACGAAGTACAAGAAGGACAGGAATCCTGTTTTATCTATTTATCAAACATTATTACATTCAATACTTTTTCAGTCCCAATGAGAGAGAGAGAGAGAGAGAGAGAAAGAGAAAGAGAGCCAGAAAGAGACAAGTGAAGAGAACCCAATACACCTCATCAGTGTAATAAAGTCTGATGATCTTAATCTACATACTTACTTCAAATATTTTGCCGGGCAGATATTATTATTTATAAAAACAAACCAATTTTGGAGTTTTATAATAAATATTATTGTTGTTGTTGTTGTTGTTGATGTAAAACAATGAGAAAATAGGGACCTTTTGCGGGGGGGGGGGAGCAATGTAGAAAAAAACTACAGGGGAGCCTTGGGATTTTTATTGGGGGGGGGGGGGTGGGTATCGGCGCGGATTCAGGATTTCTTAGGGGGCCCAAACTTGAAATCAATTTGAAATTTAATGTGCTGAAATAAAAAAAAATCGTGCCGGCCGATATTTCACTCAGTGGTAGAGGGGGAAGGGGGAGGGGGGGGGGGGGGGGTAGAGAGCACTATTTTTTTGTTTGGCCCTCGAAAATTTGAAAAATCACCCCCCCCCCCCCCCCACATTAATCGCCAGGGGGGTCCCATCTAGCTAGCTGGCAATCGACAGCTAGCTGGCAATCGACAGCTAGCTGGCAATCGACAGCTAGCTGGCAATCGACAGCTAGCTGGCAATCGACAGCTAGCTGGCAATCGACAGCTAGCTGGCAATCGACAGCTAGCTGGCAATCGACAGCTAGCTGGCAATCGACAGCTAGCTGGCAATCGACAGCTAGCTGGCAATCGACAGCTAGCTGGCAATCGACAGCTAGGCAATCGACAGCTAGCTGGCAATCGACAGCTAGCTGGCAATCGACAGCTAGCTGGCAATCGACAGCTAGCTGGGCAATCGACAGCTAGCTGGCAATCGACAGCTAGCTGGCAATCGACAGCGTAGCCTGGCGGCGGTAGCGGGTAGCCCCAAAGCCATGTCCATTTAAAAACTGCATTCAAGAGCCTCTTATTGCTAGGTTTACAACGTTGTTTTACATTTGCAATTATAATTTCCTAGTTTTATTCACTCTCTACAGTCCCGTACTATCCCTTTTTCAGTCTGTAAACAACTTTGCAACACGAAAACAATGATGAACAGGGTTTTACTTCTCGTATAAATTTATTAGAAGTGCCCTATGTCATTTTGCACGAAGTGATACAAAGGGCCTTTCAAATTTAAGTCTATTGAAAGCATTCCCCCACCTAGCCTGTATGACCGAGCAGAATCATTTAGTGCTCAACAATAAAAATCCACAGTCTTGGCTAAAGAGGTCCATTATTTGTTTGTTTATTTAGTTATTTTATTTAATTGACATTGTACAGTACTATTAAATATCAGGTATATTGGATGCTCTGTTTTAAATACAGTCAAGATTGCCGAGCAATGAATTACATCCTGCTTCTTGTCCTCAAACCATATCTTTCTGGTTTTTAAAACGGTATCATTTGAATTTCCATTTCCAAGCATTATTTTGAACTGTCCCGAAATTGTTTTCCTTTCTTGAAATCAGACTACAGCCCCAGTCTAAAGTGCTTGTCCTCCCAGACAAGGACAAAGAGCCTCTTCGGTAGGTTTAGGGACAATGCATCAAAATAACGCGGTCATTGTTGCAATGTCAGGAATGCTATTATTACCTCCTCTTTGGTAATCCTCGCATTTGACCAAACAAAAGTCACTCAATGAAGGGAGGGTCAGGTTTGTTTTCAATTCACTAATATTATTGATGCCATGTCAGAAAGAGCTGAGTAGTTTGTTACGTAACTATTCAAAAATTGCAGGTGCAAGCTATTGAAAACAGAATCGAATAGCCAAGCTTCCCTATTCATTGGTGCCCTGTTATAGAATTCGTAGCATATACTGAATTGAATAGACCCGTGTTCTATTCATTATACTATGTGAGGGCAGTGGCCTCTTGTCATATCACTTTAAGTTTAAGTCAGCAGTTTGCAAATTAAATGAAATAAACATAAAACCTCACTATTATATCAGTAATATCAGTAACTGAAAGAAAAAAAAATACGGGCAATCTTGACAACATCGGACTACAAAAATGATGATAATAATGCATCCCGAAAGCGTCAAATCAGTAAATCGGCACATTTTGTAAAGTCATTAGCATGCAGAAAGTGTTAACAACAAAAAGCGAACCAGTTATCACGGTGAGGAAAAATGGTCTTGTGGATAAAAGTGATCACTTCACAATGCAATGTACTCGGTTCGAGTCTCAGTTTCTCCTTTATATAAACCCATGTTATTTTTTTTTCTTCACTCCATAATATTGACTTGTCATCTCTTTTTTAAAGGGGACACCCCCCCCCCCTCAACAAAGAAAAAATAGCATGTAATACTCTTTCTTTAACAAGCGACTCTCTGAATTAGTCAGAAAACATCTTTTGCTACATCTACAACAATTAGTGTAAGTATGAAGAATACATGAAGATTAGCAATGTGACACTTTAGTCTAGTGGGTAGGCAATCGTCTGATAACTGGAAGGTATCGGGTTCGACCCCCAGCTGTTGCGTTTTTTTCTTTTGCTACATCTACAACAATAAGTATAAGTATGAAAAAAAAAACATGGAGATTAGCAATGTGACACTTTAGTCTAGTGGGTAGGCAATCGCCTGGTAACTGGAAGGTATCGGGTTCGACCCCCAGCTGTTGCGTTTTTTTCTTTTGCTACATCTACAACAATAAGTATAAGTATGAAAAAAAAAAACATGGAGATTAGCAATGTGACACTTTAGTCTAGTGGGTAGGCAATCGCCTGGTAACTGGAAGGTATCGGGTTCGACACCCAGCTGTTGCTTTTTTTTTAATCTTTGAAAAAGAAAAACTGATGTCAAACCCATTTTGATCTCACTCAAAGTCCATATTTATTGCTATTCTCTTAATTGATCTATACAATGAGCTTGCAATTAACTTGTAAGCAAGGTAAAGTATTATATTTACGAAGTACAAGAAGGACAGGAATCCTGTTTTATCTATTTATCAAACATTATTACATTCAATACTTTTTCAGTCCCAATGAGAGAGAGAGAGAGAGAGAGAGAGAAGAGAAAGAGAGCCAGAAAGAGACAAGTGAAGAGAACCCAATACACCTCATCAGTGTAATAAAGTCTGATGATCTTAATCTACATACTTACTTCAAATATTTTGCCGGGCAGATATTATTATTTATAAAAACAAACCAATTTTGGAGTTTTATAATAAATATTATTGTTGTTGTTGTTGTTGTGATGTAAAACAATGAGAAAATAGGGACCTTTTGCGGGGGGGGGGGGAGCAATGTAGAAAAAAACTACAGGGGAGCCTTGGGATTTTTATTTGGGGGGGGGGGGTGGGTATCGGCGCGGATTCAGGATTTCTTAGGGGGGCCCAAACTTGAAATCAATTTGAAATTTAATGTGCTGAAATAAAAAAAAAATCGTGCCGGCCGATATTTCACTCAGTGGTAGAGGGGGAAGGGGGAGGGGGGGGGGGGGGGTAGAGAGCACTATTTTTTGTTTGGCCCTCGAAAATTTGAAAAATCACCCCCCCCCCCCCCCCCACATTAATCGCCAGGGGGGGGTCCCATCTAGACAGCTAGCTGGCAATCGACAGCTAGCTGGCAATCGACAGCTAGCTGGCAATCGACAGCTAGCTGGCAATCGACAGCTAGCCTGGCGGCGGTAGCGGGTAGCCCCAAAGCCATGTCCATTTAAAAACTGCATTCAAGAGCCTCTTATTGCTAGGTTTACAACGTTGTTTTACATTTGCAATTATAATTTCCTAGTTTTATTCACTCTCTACAGTCCCGTACTATCCCTTTTTCAGTCTGTAAACAACTTTGCAACACGAAAACAATGATGAACAGGGTTTTACTTCTCGTATAAATTTATTAGAAGTGCCCTATGTCATTTTGCACGAAGTGATACAAAGGGCCTTTCAAATTTAAGTCTATTGAAAGCATTCCCCCACCTAGCCTGTATGACCGAGCAGAATCATTTAGTGCTCAACAATAAAAATCCACAGTCTTGGCTAAAGAGGTCCATTATTTGTTTGTTTATTTAGTTATTTTATTTAATTGACATTGTACAGTACTATTAAATATCAGGTATATTGGATGCTCTGTTTTAAATACAGTCAAGATTGCCGAGCAATGAATTACATCCTGCTTCTTGTCCTCAAACCATATCTTTCTGGTTTTTAAAACGGTATCATTTGAATTGATTTCCATTTCCAAGCATTATTTTGAACTGTCCCGAAATTGTTTTCCTTTCTTGAAATCAGACTACAGCCCCAGTCTAAAGTGCTTGTCCTCCCAGACAAGGACAAAGAGCCTCTTCGGTAGGTTTAGGGACAATGCATCAAAATAACGCGGTCATTGTTGCAATGTCAGGAATGCTATTATTACCTCCTCTTTGGTAATCCTCGCATTTGACCAAAAAAAAGTCACTCAATGAAGGGAGGGTCAGGTTTGTTTTCAATTCACTAATATTATTGATGCCATGTCAGAAAGAGCTGAGTAGTTTGTTACGTAACTATTCAAAAATTGCAGGTGCAAGCTATTGAAAACAGAATCGAATAGCCAAGCTTCCCTATTCATTGGTGCCCTGTTATAGAATTCGTAGCATATACTGAATTGAATAGACCCGTGTTCTATTCATTATACTATGTGAGGGCAGTGGCCTCTTGTCATATCACTTTAAGTTTAAGTCAGCAGTTTGCAAATTAAATGAAATAAACATAAAACCTCACTATTATATCAGTAATATCAGTAACTGAAAGAAAAAAAATACGGGCAATCTTGACAACATCGGACTACAAAAATGATGATAATAATGCATCCCGAAAGCGTCAAATCAGTAAATCGGCACATTTTGTAAAGTCATTAGCATGCAGAAAGTGTTAACAACAAAAAGCGAACCAGTTATCACGGTGAGGCAAAATGGTCTTGTGGATAAAAGTGATCACTTCACAATGCAATGTACTCGGTTCGAGTCTCAGTTTCTCCTTATATAAACCCATGTTATTTTTTTTTCTTCACTCCATAATATTGACTTGTCATCTCTTTTTTAAAGGGGACACCCCCCCCCCCCTCAACAAAGAAAAAATAGCATGTAATACTCTTTCTTTAACAAGCGACTCTCTGAATTAGTCAGAAAACATCTTTTGCTACATCTACAACAATTAGTGTAAGTATGAAGAATACATGAAGATTAGCAATGTGACACTTTAGTCTAGTGGGTAGGCAATCGTCTGATAACTGGAAGGTATCGGGTTCGACCCCAGCTGTTGCGTTTTTTTCTTTTGCTACATCTACAACAATAAGTATAAGTATGAAAAAAAAAAACATGGAGATTAGCAATGTGACACTTTAGTCTAGTGGGTAGGCAATCGCCTGGTAACTGGAAGGTATCGGGTTCGACCCCCAGCTGTTGCGTTTTTTTCTTTTGCTACATCTACAACAATAAGTATAAGTATGAAAAAAAAAAACATGGAGATTAGCAATGTGACACTTTAGTCTAGTGGGTAGGCAATCGCCTGGTAACTGGAAGGTATCGGGTTCGACACCCAGCTGTTGCTTTTTTTTTAATCTTTGAAAAGAAGAAAAACTGATGTCAAACCCATTTTGATCTCACTCAAAGTCCATATTTATTGCTATTCTCTTAATTGATCTATACAATGAGCTTGCAATTAACTTGTAAGCAAGGTAAAGTATTATATTTACGAAGTACAAGAAGGACAGGAATCCTGTTTTATCTATTTATCAAACATTATTACATTCAATACTTTTTCAGTCCCAATGAGAGAGAGAGAGAGAGAGAGAAAGAGAAAGAGAGCCAGAAAGAGACAAGTGAAGAGAACCCAATACACCTCATCAGTGTAATAAAGTCTGATGATCTTAATCTACATACTTACTTCAAATATTTTGCCGGGCAGATATTATTATTTATAAAAACAAACCAATTTTGGAGTTTTATAATAAATATTATTGTTGTTGTTGTTGTTGATGTAAAACAATGAGAAAATAGGGACCTTTTGCGGGGGGGGGGGGGAGCAATGTAGAAAAAAACTACAGGGGAGCCTTGGGATTTTATTTGGGGGGGGGGGGGGTGGGTATCGGCGCGGATTCAGGATTTCTTAGGGGGCCCAAACTTGAAATCAATTTGAAATTTAATGTGCTGAAATAAAAAAAAAATCGTGCCGGCCGATATTTCACTCAGTGGTAGAGGGGGAAGGGGGAGGGGGGGGGGGGGTAGAGAGCACTATTTTTTGTTTGGCCCTCGAAAATTTGAAAAATCACCCACCCCCCCCCCCCCACCCCCACATAATCGCCAGGGGGGTCCCATCTAGACAGCTAGCTGGCAATCGACACAGCTAGCTGGCAATCGACAGCTAGCTGGCAATCGACAGCTAGCTGGCAATCGACAGCGTAGCCTGGCGCCGGCTTTTTAGCGGGTAGCCCCCAAAGCCATGTCCATTAAAAAACTGCATTCAAGAGCCTCTTATTGCTAGGTTACAACGTTGTTTTACATTTGCAATTATAATTTCCTAGTTTTATTCACTCTCTACAGTCCCGTACTATCCCTTTTTCAGTCTGTAAACAACTTTGCAACACGAAAACAATGATGAACAGGGTTTTACTTCTCGTATAAATTTATTAGAAGTGCCCTATGTCATTTTGCACGAAGTGATACAAAGGGCCTTTCAAATTTAAGTCTATTGAAAGCATTCCCCCACCTAGCCTGTATGACCGAGCAGAATCATTTAGTGCTCAACAATAAAAATCCACAGTCTTGGCTAAAGAGGTCCATTATTTGTTTGTTTATTTAGTTATTTTATTTAATTGACATTGTACAGTACTATTAAATATCAGGTATATTGGATGCTCTGTTTTAAATACAGTCAAGATTGCCGAGCAATGAATTACATCCTGCTTCTTGTCCTCAAACCATATCTTTCTGGTTTTTAAAACGGTATCATTTGAATTTCCATTTCCAAGCATTATTTTGAACTGTCCCGAAATTGTTTTCCTTTCTTGAAATCAGACTACAGCCCCAGTCTAAAGTGCTTGTCCTCCCAGACAAGGACAAAGAGCCTCTTCGGTAGGTTTAGGGACAATGCATCAAAATAACGCGGTCATTGTTGCAATGTCAGGAATGCTATTATTACCTCCTCTTGGTAATCCTCGCATTTGACCAAACAAAAGTCACTCAATGAAGGGAGGGTCAGGTTTGTTTTCAATTCACTAATATTATTGATGCCATGTCAGAAAGAGCTGAGTAGTTTGTTACGTAACTATTCAAAAATTGCAGGTGCAAGCTATTGAAAACAGAATCGAATAGCCAAGCTTCCCTATTCATTGGTGCCCTGTTATAGAATTCGTAGCATATACTGAATTGAATAGACCCGTGTTCTATTCATTATACTATGTGAGGGCAGTGGCCTCTTGTCATATCACTTTAAGTTTAAGTCAGCAGTTTGCAAATTAAATGAAATAAACATAAAACCTCACTATTATATCAGTAATATCAGTAACTGAAAGAAAAAAAAATACGGGCAATCTTGACAACATCGGACTACAAAAATGATGATAATAATGCATCCCGAAAGCGTCAAATCAGTAAATCGGCACATTTTGTAAAGTCATTAGCATGCAGAAAGTGTTAACAACAAAAAGCGAACCAGTTATCACGGTGAGGCAAAATGGTCTTGTGGATAAAAGTGATCACTTCACAATGCAATGTACTCGGTTCGAGTCTCAGTTTCTCCTTTATATAAACCCATGTTATTTTTTTTCTTCACTCCATAATATTGACTTGTCATCTCTTTTTTAAAGGGGACCCCCCCCCCCCTCAACAAAGAAAAAATAGCATGTAATACTCTTTCTTTAACAAGCGACTCTCTGAATTAGTCAGAAAACATCTTTTGCTACATCTACAACAATTAGTGTAAGTATGAAGAATACATGAAGATTAGCAATGTGACACTTTAGTCTAGTGGGTAGGCAATCGTCTGATAACTGGAAGGTATCGGGTTCGACCCCAGCTGTTGCGTTTTTTTCTTTTGCTACATCTACAACAATAAGTATAAGTATGAAAAAAAAAACATGGAGATTAGCAATGTGACACTTTAGTCTAGTGGGTAGGCAATCGCCTGGTAACTGGAAGGTATCGGGTTCGACCCCCAGCTGTTGCGTTTTTTTCTTTTGCTACATCTACAACAATAAGTATAAGTATGAAAAAAAAAACATGGAGATTAGCAATGTGACACTTTAGTCTAGTGGGTAGGCAATCGCTGGTAACTGGAAGGTATCGGGTTCGACACCCAGCTGTTGCTTTTTTTTTAATCTTTGAAAAAGAAAAACTGATGTCAAACCCATTTTGATCTCACTCAAAGTCCATATTTATTGCTATTCTCTTAATTGATCTATACAATGAGCTTGCAATTAACTTGTAAGCAAGGTAAAGTATTATATTTACGAAGTACAAGAAGGACAGGAATCCTGTTTTATCTATTTATCAAACATTATTACATTCAATACTTTTTCAGTCCCAATGAGAGAGAGAGAGAGAGAGAGAGAAAGAGAAAGAGAGCCAGAAAGAGACAAGTGAAGAGAACCCAATACACCTCATCAGTGTAATAAAGTCTGATGATCTTAATCTACATACTTACTTCAAATATTTTGCCGGGCAGATATTATTATTTATAAAAAACAAACCAATTTTGGAGTTTTATAATAAATATATTGTTGTTGTTGTTGTTGTTGATGTAAAACAATGAGAAAATAGGGACCTTTTGGGGGGGGGGGGGAGCAATGTAGAAAAAAACTACAGGGGAGCCTTGGGATTTTTATTTGGGGGGGGGGGGTGGGTATCGGCGCGGATTCAGGATTTCTTAGGGGGCCCAAACTTGAAATCAATTTGAAATTTAATGTGCTGAAATAAAAAAAAATCGTGCCGGCCGATATTTCACTCAGTGGTAGAGGGGGAAGGGGGGAGGGGGGGGGGGGGGGGTAGAGAGCACTATTTTTTTGTTTGGCCCTCGAAAATTTGAAAAATCACCCCCCCCCCCCCCCCACATTAATCGCCAGGGGGGTCCCATCTAGACAGCTAGCTGGCAATCGACAGCTAGCTGGCAATCGACAGCTAGCTGGCAATCGACAGCTAGCTGGGCAATCGACAGCTAGCTGGCAATCGACAGCTAGCTGGCAATCGACAGCTAGCTGGCAATCGACAG
>NW_022145314.1:0-2052 GCF_000002235.5 Strongylocentrotus purpuratus | reverse complement strand
CAACCCCAATCCACCCATTTCTGACAATTACAGCAAAGCAAATGCTGTTATAGGCATATATTTATACCTTTAGCGGGACTTCTCTTCAAAAAAAATCATCTAAAGCCATGAATCAGAAGGGACGATGAAATTCGTTGAAAAGTACCAGTTGAAAGCCACTTTGCCAATAAGTATAGCTTCTAGCTTCCCAGCTCAAATCATGCGATGTTTTAATCACGTGATGTCTTTCACGCATGCGTGTGTTATGCAAAGTGACTATACCAGATACCAGACAAATCAGCTGGCTGGGGCCGGGTGCTGCGCGGAAACAACTGCTCGTTGCCAACGACAGCGGCGTAAATTGCTCCTAATTGACGGCTACATTATGGACGGGACAAGTGCACATTGTTTAGCCGCTGTGAATGTCCTATGTGCTATGTTCCTTCATGGAGCTATAAACAGGTTCCTTGAGGAAAGGATCACCGTCTTCCCTCCCCCCCTTCCTTTGCTGCTTGCTGCATTCTGGGGCATCAGATCACAGACAAGCCTGTTGGCGAGTTCCTGACCCCATGACGTTTAGAGAGCATGGAGTTCGTTAACACCGATTTTTTTGCACTACCACAGAGACATGTTTCATGTTCACCTGGTATTTGAAACTTAATAAATTTAGGCTCTCGCATCGTGGCCGAAAGGAAAAACAACATGCCAGAGGTGTTTGAGTTGGCTGGTGAATGATCGCCGACATCATTGTCATACAACACATTTTAATATGTGTTTAAAGCAAACTTGGTATTCATATGAATCAAACAAATTAAATTAATTGACTGAATGGAAAAACTAATCTGTGCAGTTTTATTTGTGGATGGTTATTGCCGGGAAAAAAAAGGAACTTACAAACTTTTGCACGATAACCTTAGATTGGTGCGATTCCAGGTTCCTAAAATGCTCTTGTTTTTCCCCCAATTTTATTTTTTTACAATTAATGTTTCTTATAATTTTAATTTTTATTTGTATTATTTATTTCTTCCTAAGACAAATATAGCAATATGACTTCCATTTTTCGTTACAAACAACAATACGGGAAAATTGAGAAAGTTGAATCTCCGCGGTTTCTCAGTTCAAAGGCGGCAAAGTATCCGCGGTCGTAATCTATGCCAGGGAAAGGGAAAATTGGCATTTGGAAAAGTTCACTGATCTCATGCTGCGGCTAGCAGCTGTCATATAGGCTGCTTAGTGTGGATATTGCTGGATGTATAGCGTGTTATTTATATTCATATCTAGGTTATTGGTATATAGCGATTCATACTGCGCACAGCAGGCTGTCTATTATGTACATCCTTGTATCTGTGATGTGCCTTTGGTGGTACACGGATATTAATTGAATTTAAATGTATCGATTCCATTATGCCAAATCTCCCAACAAGGTGTATTACTAGATAAAGTTGTTTGTTACAAACTGTTGATTTTCCTTTCTTTTTGACTGGTCAATTGCCAAAACATTGCAATTTTACTACAAAAGCCCCAAATCGCTATAAAGGTTGAAATACAAACTGCCTTTTGTTAATTCCTTTTAAAAAGTACTGTTAGGAAAGTAAGATATGGCAATTTTTTTGGTGGTACAAACTTTTGGAAGAACGTTGTAAACCACATGTCCGAAGGGTCAGTTATTCCATATTTCGCTTGATTTCTTTTTTTAAATTGAGTACCAGAAATTTGAATTGTGTTGACTGTCTGTAGCCTTTAAAACTCTTTGTTGGAGCATGGCACGTATGTGTTTACGCTCCATAGATTTTGCGATACCTGTTTAAATTAAATTGAATGTTTCCAACAGTTTCAGCCGTCTCCCACTGCGTGATGCATTCAGAGACACCATATCCCACTGAATACCAGATTGCAAGGTTCATTCCACTCCATAGGTGGCTCGGGCGGGAATTCATCTCGTTGCTCTGGAAATGTTGGTCACAACACGGACCTCTTATTAGTTTGACAGCTAGAAAGAATGATGGATCTTACTGATGCCCGATAGCATATAAGGGGAGTGCGTTGGGCCAACTTGGAGAGGCTCAAGACCAG
>NW_022145313.1:0-2059 GCF_000002235.5 Strongylocentrotus purpuratus | reverse complement strand
AATATCGGAGCATCTGGAGAGCGAAAGTGAAGGTTAATACCAGAGCAAAGTGGTCCGGGCCCAGTGAGTTCGCGCCCTCTGCAGCGACCACGCTGAGCCGTCGTGCTTTGATGCTGGTCTGTACAGCAACCTTTGGCATGTCCCTTAAAAACATCAGGTCAGTGTCTGAATCATTAGAACTCTGATTTCGAATCGGACGAATCTGTACAATTTTTATCGGATTCACTAAGGAAAGAAGAGGAAGAGTCTTCGGAACTTTCACGTCATGACGGTCGTCCATGTTTCATTCAACAATCGTGGCACGCCACATGCAGGTACATGGTACTACGTACGTGTGCATAATGCCACGTACGCGGCGGCTGCACAGAGCACCTTCGCTAATACCGTCTCGTACCCAGACGTCATTTACAGGCCCTGGATTTCTCTGCCTTTGTTTACGTCATGAACAGCTCCCTCATTTGGAGTTGCCGCGAAATTCAAAAAGGGGGGTTCAATTTTGGACGGCAAATTACCACACTAAACGTACACCAGAACCAGTTCTGCTTTTAATTCCACATTTAATACACATATATGAATGTTTATATAAAATAAAATACGTTATGAAATGTTGGACTGCATGTTTTCCTTTAAATATTGCATACACATGCTGAACTTGAAAAGCATATGTCTGTGTTCAGTTTGTCCATGCGAGAAAGCAAAGTCAATGGTGTTTGAGTAAATGGTTTTAAGGAACATGACATAAAGTGGCCTATTTATGAATGAACTATTTTTCCTTACCTCAGGGTGAGGGGTCCAAGGTAAACTCCGGATGTATTAATGTACTCTTGTATGGCCCAGACAGTGGACACTGGTAGTTGCCACTCTCAGTAAAGCTGTAATTCTCTGTCTGTAGTAGGTCTGGATTATAGAAGTTACTCAGTAGACTCATGAGAAGGCGGCGATCTCGTTCATCAGTAACACGACCACCATAGTTACACTGTCCTGTCAAATAGGAGATGGCTTCCATTGGTACATCATCATAGTCATTCAGGAACATCTATACAAGAAAAAAATACATCTTATTTTTCCGTTACAATTTTCAAACAGTATCCACAAAGGTCTATTTTAAAAGGCAGTTATAAGAAACACAACTGTCTGCATTGTCCATTCCCATGATTTGAAACAAGTGATGCAAGATTTGAAATCACAATGCATGCGAGTATAAATACAGCAAACACATCTAGACTGTGGAAAATGCTTCAGATTAGCACAAGAAGTTGGTGCAACCTCTTTCAATTATCCCCGACTCTTTTTGGCTAATTTCACAAAATTAAAAGTTATGAAAAACAGGTCGGTGTGTGTTTACAAACACAAATGCCCCGCAACCGTGACTGTTCCCATGACATAACACCAACTCTTTTAACATCAACTTACATGTACCTTGGTCACATGGAACGTTCATTGACAGCATTAGTGTTTTCTGTAGGTTTTATATGAATTAATCCCTATGATCTCAGAATAAATACAAGATTTCTATTGTTTTAGCCACTGTGACCTTGACCCTTGACTTTTCGACCCCCAATGCATAGGCTTCTTCGGATTACAAGAACAATCCACAAACCAAATTTGAAGTTCACATGTTAAGTATTTTCTCAAGTTATCGCGCTGACAAGATTTCTTTTGTTTTAGCCACTGTGACCTTGACCCTTGACCTTTCGGCCCCAAATGCAATAGGCTTCTTAGGATTGCCAAGGACAATCCACAAACCAATTTGAAGTTCACATGTAAAGTATTTCTCAAGTTATCGCGCTGACAAAATTTCTAGTTCTAGCCACTGTGACTTTGACCCTTGACCTTTGGCCCCAAATGCAATAGGCTTCTTAGGATTACCAAGAACAAATACACAAACCAATTTGAAGTTCATATGTAAAGTATTTCTCAAGGTATCGCGCTGACAAAATTTCTTTTGTTTTAGCCACTGTGACCTTGACCCTTGACCTTTCGGCCCCAAATGCAATAAGCTTCTTAGGATTGCCAAGGACAATCCACAAACCAAATTTGAAGTTCATATGTTAAGTAT
>NW_022145312.1:0-2062 GCF_000002235.5 Strongylocentrotus purpuratus | reverse complement strand
TATACTAAAAACAAACAATTTATCAACTTCTTGGACTTAGATTACATTTGTATGGGTAAACAATATCAGATCTGAATTACATTGCAACATTCCATTTGTTGCCCATTTTAGGTTTCATCATTCTAAATTTACAGTCTTGGCTTACAAATTTCAAAATTAAGGCATATTAGGCAAGTTTATTTTCAGAGTTCCCTACGCTTCAGAAACACATTTCATGAATACTTTTATATGAACAACTTCCTTAATAAATCATAACATGTCGCAAAACTGTGAATGCAGCAAATTCATTAGAGAGTTCTTCAAGTTTCGAACATATTGTTTTCCCCGAACAAAACAAAATTTGATAACTCCAGTACAGCATAGCTACTCTCATCCATTGGCAGTTTTTATGACATGATTACAACTGTATGTTGAGTAGCTATTGTAATTTTAGTAAAAATATATCATCTTTGTTCTTGTATTTATTAATATCCACATGGTTAAGTGACTGGTTGCATAGCACTTAACAGATTACATGAGGTGGAAGAAGAAGTATATTTGTAGATTGCACAATGATTTAAAATTCTTTTGAATTGCAAAAAAGGGGGAAAAGCTGCTTTGAATGTAATAATGCTTTTAATTAAGGTTATTTTACTTCACAATTATTAATTATGCAATCTCACTCGTATGATCATCAGTAACCATCACTCATTTTTGGTGCTGTTATTTTCTTTGGACCTCTCTCGTAGGAAGTTCTTGCACAATAGCTTTGCACCATCACAATCCAACATAAACTAGCCATTTCTATCACTAACTAGTGGTCCAGTGGTTAAGTACCTGGACTGTGATTCATAAAGTACAGGGTTCCAATCCAATTGAATGTGCCAAGCAGCCAGATTTAAAGTGGGAGGGGGGGGAAACAATATGCCCATCCTCTGCAAGTGCATAGAGATGTCATATCGTTATGTGATCTGCTCTATACAAGAACAGCAAGTTATGATAACACGTAATAGAGGGTCTGAAATGCAAGACTAAGGAGATTGCAGTCCATCCATAAGCCATGTGTTGTCACTGCTCCTGACACAGCGCAGCCCAAGACTGACAAAAATGGAGCTAGGCTCGGCTTTATGGCATCGTGTTTGGGTGTCAAAGAAGAGATGTTCCTATGACTAGTACTGTCGCTCTGTGCTGGTTCAGACAAGGCCTCTGATTGGTCAATTCAAGTGAAGGTGACAGAAAATTCAGCTCCTGACAGCCAGGCTAGGCTCAAGGCTCAAGGTTTCATCTGACTGTGTTCGAGTTTCAAAGTAGATTCTGTGCCCATAGGCTAGTCGCTCCTGCCAGTTCAGATGAGGCCTCTGATTGGTCGATTCTAGTGAAGCTGACGGAGAGTTCTCTTGGTCTAGCCATGGGTAGCCATTTGTAATCAAGATCTTCCTCTTGGTCACCTAATGTCCAGTTGTAATGACCCACCAAGTATTGGCTCCTTCTGTATTTGATCAAAGAAAGGAAACATCTTTAAGTAGTTACTTCAAAAATAATTAGTGTAGAGCCAACAATCCAGCATTATGTGGGCTATCAGATAAGGACTATGACGAAAATAGAGAACAATGTATAGCCACACAAACGGAACCCAAGCGAGACATGGACTCTGTGCAAACCCTCTCTATGTGAGCATGTACAGACGCGCAGGCACGGATCCACGGGAGGGGGGGGGGGGCCGATGGGCCCACCCACCCCTGGCTTTTTTAAAATAACGGTCTGCGCGATTTTCAAATTTTGGGGGGCAAATATGATAGAAGAAAAAAAATTATGCTCACTACCCCCCCCCCCCCCCCACCACTGAGCGCAATATTGGTCGATGCGATTTTCACATTTTTTTTTGGGGGGGGGGGCAAATACGAGAAAGAAAAAAAAAACTCACCAAACCCCCCCCCCTCCCACTGAGTGCAATATTGGTCGATGCGATTTTCACATTTGGGGGGGGGGGGGGCAAATACGAGGGGAAAAAATCACCAACCCCCCCCCCCTCCCACTGAGCGCAATATTGGTCTGCGCGATTTTCAAATTTTAGGCCCCCCTA